>NW_007727707.1:241340-365370 GCF_000696425.1 Galeopterus variegatus | reverse complement strand
GATCCCACATACAGACCGGTTCCCGCTCACTGGCTGAGCGAGGTGTGGGTGCGGCACCGAGGTTTGCGATCCCGTTGCCGGTCCCGGTCCGGTACGGGCGCGACACTGAGGGTTGCGATCCGTTGCCGGACACAAAAAAAGACAAAAAAAAAAAAAAAAAAAGAAACCCTAGTATACATAAAAACTAATGAAAGAAAAAGAAAGACTAGGAACTAATTAGAAGGAGATGGACTGTTCAACATATGCTATCCAAGAAATTGTCTGTATGTCATTATGTACCTTCCTCTCTTACCTCAAACTATATTCCAAAAAACAAACAAAAAAACAACTTCAATTCAGTCAAAGAATTAAATGTTACTAGCTACAGGAAAAAATAGATGATTATAATTACACTGTGGACAGGGACTTTCTAAACAAAAAGTGACATATTTGACTAGTAACCAATTTTAGATTCTACAAGTCAAGAATCAATATAGATATGTAAAAGGCCAAGGCCAAGGTGTTTGCAGTAGCTATCTCAAACAGCAGGTTAATTCCTATGAGGTATGAAGAAACCAGCTTTTAGAATACAGCAGGAAAAAAATACTATCAATGTAATCGTGAACAGGCAGTTCATAGAAGAAATGCCATGCACTAATAAACCTATGAAATATTTAATATCACAAGTTTAAAAAAAGGAAGGAAAGGTTTTTAAGTTAAAACAGCAAATGCTATGCCATGTTTCACTTACCAATTAGCACAGTTTTGTTTGTTTCTTTATTTCTTTGTTTAAAGATAATATTCATTGCTGTCAAGGGTGTGGTGCGGCCAGCACACTCATGCAGTGAGGCAAAAGTATAATCTGGTACAGCCAGTCTGGAAAGCATCTGGAGCCATGTATCAGGAAGAAACATTACAAATATTAATATAAATTGATCCAGCTCATTTACTTTCACCCTTAAAAATTGTTTATATACTTCTAGGAATTTATTCTATGTAAAATACAGATTATTGAATACAGAGACTGATATATAAGAATGTCAGTTTCTACGTTACCCATCATGGCAATAAATTGGAAATTACCTAAAAGCCCAACATTTAGGGAAGGGATTCAATAAGCTAAGTGGGATTCATCAAATGGAATCATTTCCAGCCATTGAAAATCATATCTAACAAACATTTAATGACACCAGAAATGCTTGTGAAATAATGTTAAATGAAAACAGCAGAGTAAGAAGCCAATTTCAATTTTATTACAAATACATGAGCATAGAAACAAATGGAAAGCAATATGCCAAAAAGTTAGCGGTTATTACCTCTATGTGATTTTTAATTTTTTCCCATGTTTTCTAAATTCTTAAAAGCGAGCATTATTTGTTTATACATAGAAACATATGTATATAAGATGATCTCTCATGCTTCACTATCACAGTTAGATGGCATAATTTGAGCCTCAAAATTCAGAATCTTCTTCTCCCAGAGTTAGATAGTAGAATCTCAAAGTTGACAGTGATCCTAGTTATCTAGCCTAGTGAGTCCCAAACTTGGGTATGCATCCGAATAACCTGGACGGGTTTTAGAACACGAATATATTTTGGTGGGCCATATCCCAGATTTGCTGATTCAGTGGATCTGGATGCCTGCGAATCTTCATTTCTAACAAGTTCCAAGCTGAAACTGCTCGTCTAGGTACCACACATTGAGAACCAATACTATAGTCGAATTTTCTGACTTACCAATAAATCCCGCACTTTTCCACCCCTTGCAAATCCTGATTGTCCAACTACATTTGAAGACCTCTGAAAGCAGAAAACATTCCCATGAAGCAGGACATGCTAAAATCTTGGAGAACCCAGAAATAGCTAAGACCTGAAAGATTATGCAAATCCTCTCCTCCTCCCTTAGCCTCACTTTAAGCAGGAATGTTTCCTTAACTTTTTAAGATATTTTTTAAGGAATATTTCCTTAACTTTTTAAGACTATTTGAGATCTTTCATGTTTGTACCTTTCTACTTATCTCCAGGTAAAATTAGAGCAGACCTTGGACACTTCCCAAGTGATTCGGGGAGGGTTCACACTTACAGTTATTGACCGCTTTAGTAGGCATGATCTGAATCATTCGTCCTGAGAGGACAACGTTCAGGAAGAAGTCTTTCAGTATATTGCTTCTCTTGAAGTAATAAAAATGTGTTGATTCCCAGAAAATGGCCCCCCAAACAAAGTCAAGCCCCAGTACTCATGAAGTTTAAAATTTTATTACATTTCAAAGAGAAAATTATGTGCTGCAGTAGTTTCGTGAATTTTGAACTATTACACAAGAGTCTACTGTACCAATTCTCTCTGTAATGAGTGCAGAAAACTAACAACATGGGGCTGCTGTCCTTAGTGCTTTCCAGGTGTTGTGAGTGTAAAGAATGGTTTTTAAGAAAATCATGGAGACTTTGGTTAAATGCCTGACCTGCTCAATTACCAGGGAAGTTTGGGTTTCAACTACAGGCACGTGGGATGCTCTCTTTCTATCAGGGGTTGAAAGGATAGTTTAGCCACATCCTACTATCTCCTAAAATGGGATTTTTATTTTACCCACTAGCCCCTCCTAATTTGGAGGTAGAGGACTGACATCTCTTTGACTCAAAGTGAGGATATGAACTCATACTTCCCTCAGTTATCTGTAGTAATAGAATTCACAGAGCTGACCAAAATATCATGTTACCCAGGAGCTCCAAACTCCTACCCTATCAAGACCTTTGTCAAAACTGCTGAAAAACCAAATGGGAAGGGATTTGAGTTTCACTTCCTCTTCTTTTCCCTGGAGGTGCTAAAAAGCAAATAAATTGCTCAGCTAGAGGGAGAAAAAAGAGAAGCTAAGGTCTTCTATGTCTAAAAAAATGGGCTCCATCAGCGAGAAATGTAGGTAGTGCACCAGCTGCCGCCCTGTACCCCAAACATAGCCCTCTCCACTGCCAGGATGTGTTCTCTTTCTTCTTGGTTGTGCTCATTAGTCAGTACATGTACTCTGAATGGGCACCACACTGGCTCAATAAAAAAATGGGCTCCATCAGCGAGAAATGTAGGTAGTGCACCAGCTGCCGCCCTGTACCCCCAACATAGCCCTCTCCACTGCCACGATGTGTTCTCTTTCTTCTTGGTTGTGCTCATTAGTCAGTACATGTACTCTGAATGGGCACCACACTGGCTCAAGGAATACTATGGTGAATAAGCTACAGTCCTTCCCCTCAAGGGACACATGAGCTCAGGAGTGAGGGAAGGTTTACCACAAGGGAATGTGCCACAAATCACTATCATCAGAGAATGCTAAATTGCATGCCACAGATAAGTGCTGTCAGAGTCTCCAGTCTATGCTTCACTTCCATGAATTCTGGAATAAACATGACGCCTACAATGAGACACACAACACAAGATGGTACTTGATGTATTCTCAGGTTGCTCTTCTGGTAACTACCTTTCCCCTTCTAGATCTCCAGGCTGACCAAAGCCAGTATAAGGGTCCTTTTCAGCTTCCATCACCAGGCTATGCTAATTATCCACAATGTATTTTGCTTTCATCTTTTTCTTTCCATTTCCTGGAGCCTTATAAATATAAAAGCTGGCTTACTGTAGTGCCCTCTTAGCCAGAAGCTTCCACTCCAGCTCACCGTGACAGCAGCTGTTGAATAATTTCCCTCAAACTCTTTTTTCATCACGTTATTCTCCAGCTGGAAAGGTCATCTCTCATGGTTCCTTATTATCTCACATAGATGCAGTCTTGCCACCTCCCCTTTAAAGCTCTACACCAACTGCCCCACCTGCATCCCTGCCCACATTTCTCATCCTTCACCCCACACTCCTCTACCCGGTGCCTTCTCCTTCTCTTTTCAGCAACACATTTCTTTTCTATCCTTCAAATCTTGAAATTCTTCCCTAATTGCTTCATGAGACTTCTCATTCCTTACATAACTTCTTTTGGCACCACTTTGGTAGATCCTACATTAATTTTAACTTGTCGATGGGTCTCTCCCTTTTAGAGTTCTTCTGTGGTCACACTGTCATTTTCAATAATGTGGTAAAAACCATGAGAATGGGTTCATAGATTCTGTTTCTTTTGACGTCCATCTTTCTTTTTCTCCCCCAATATAAGTCAAGTATCTAACTAACCATTACTTTCCATTTTATAGTTTACGATGGGCTTTCACTGATGTATTTTTTGATCTTTGTGAGAAAAATAGGACAAATGTTATTATCCTCATTTTACAGTTCAGCAAGCCCTGGCTCTAAAAGTTAAATGATTTTTTCCAAAGTTTCACAGCAAAGAAGCAGAAGTCCTGGGACCCAAACCCAGGTCTTTGAATCCTAAGTGCCTCCTGTTTCCACACCATCTTCCTACTGTGAATGTGTCATACTTGATAAATATTGTTGATAGACTGATAATGTAGGTTATTAAGGTGGCAGTGTCACAAGACCACATTCGAATAGGGATTAAGCATTTTGAAGCCATGCCCTGAGAATAAGTTTGGGAAGAAA
The DNA here is from genome assembly GCF_000696425.1 of Galeopterus variegatus. Taxonomy (NCBI): domain Eukaryota; kingdom Metazoa; phylum Chordata; class Mammalia; order Dermoptera; family Cynocephalidae; genus Galeopterus; species Galeopterus variegatus. Next base: position 360,870 of record NW_007727707.1, on the reverse strand, counting down.
GACAAAAATGAGAATTCATCCATATCCTTCACTTCCAATTGACTTAAAGTTTACAGGAAAAAACACTTATAAACCCTAAAATTTAAAAAAAAAATGATTTTAAAAGAAAGTAAGATCTTCCCTGGAAGGCTAAGAAAAGAGGAAACGTCTAAGGGACTCACTTGGGAACTCTCCACATGATGTTGTTTGGTCAGATGTCAGACTGAAGCCTCTGGGTCAACTGGTGACATCTCTGCACTGCCTGGGCAGGCATGGTCAGGAGTAAGGGAGGCCAGAAACCTGAAGAATTGGGCTCTAGCAGTTCTGCCCTCTCTGTGTGATTTTAGGGTAATCTAAGGCCTAGTGGTGCCTTGGGCTCCCATTCCTTCATCTGTCCTGCAGAGGGGTTGAATGAGAAGGTCCCAGAGGTCTCCTCTGGCAGTGACATTCTGAGAGTCTATGAATAGCAAGGACACAGGACAAGTGCCAGCTGATCACCACGTGGGAAGCTCACACCTGTCTCGCCCCAGTGTTTCCGCCCCTCACTTCCAGCAGTGCCAAACTCCAGGCCCAGTCAGGGTCAAGATGCCAATTTTTAAGCTGTTCAAGGACAGTTGTCCTTCTGCATGGGGCTCCTTCCAACCCAAAGCTGGCTTTCTTTCCTCTCTCTGCAACACTCTCCCTTAGGCTACCAAGATTTGCATGCCACTAATTCATTTCTGCCTGTTTGCTTTTAGATTAAAATTACTCACAAGAACCAAGCACCCATGATGATGGGACCTCCCCAGAAGGGCAGCTTCTTTTCGCTGAGGAGGAAGAGCCGTTCAAAAGACTAAACAGTGTGCCAAACGCCAACTAAAACAAGAAAGAAAACAAGAAACTGTAACTACACACTCACACACACACATTTACACACACATACACACACACTCTTCTCTAACCAGTGGAAGTAAAGCTACCCTTCAGGAAGAAAACTTTACCGTGCCATACAATCTATTTCAATAGTGAATATGCCCCTAACAGAGCCAGTGCCAATAAAACATTTTGAATGGACTTAGGGCCCACCAGGGTGTGGTTGGCTCATGCAGCAACCCCCACGTTCCCACAGGCCTGGAGTAGACCTCTCTGAGACTAAAGGAGAAATCCGCCTTTCTTTCCACCAGGCCTGCAAGTTTCCTTATGGACACTCACAACGAGCAGGTTTCCTGCCTATGGTGAGATCGGATGTGGCCAAGGAAAGAACTCTGGTTCCAGAGAACTCGCACAAAGGTCCCTCTGTACAGAGACAAAACCGCCTCCAGCTCTCAGAGCATAATCCTTGGCAGGGCTCCGCAAGCGCACGTTGGTTTCTTGGTTGTCCTTTGAGCGACAACTTTTCTCTGAACTTGCTGAGGAGGCAGAAAGGCTGTGGAAAGCTATGTTTCCACACTCATTTCTCTGCGCTGTCAGTGGGCACTTGTGATTTTCCCCAAAGCCTTCTTCTGGTGGCTGTGTTTGTTTAGAGACGGCTCCAAGAGCCCCCAGAGCTGCCTGCGCAGCACACCTTAGATGTGGTATTTATTTTCTTAGTTCTGTGAACACCTGGGAGGGAAAGTGGAGAAACTGGGATTTATTTTTCAAATTGGTGTCATAATATTGTGTAAAAAGGGAAGAAAAACCACCCCCAGCTTCTCTCTTTTTCAAGCCAAAGTGTGTTTCCTGTTCGAGTTTCAAGCCCTGGTGACAGACTATTCCCAAAGGCAGAGAGTATGGGAGGGAAGGGACTTTGCTGGGAAACCAGGAGACACACCTTCAGGCTGGTCCCTATTGCTTCTTTGTACTTACCACTTCTGGAGTATGACCTGAAGGACCTTCTGATGGTCTTACACATGTGTGTATATATGTAGCATACATATTTATATATATGTATAAATATTTATTTACTGATGGGCTTTTCCTGATTGGAAAAAAACATAGGTAGTATGGGAACAGAAAGTAGAAAGAAAAAGAAGGTTCCTACTCCCCCACTCCACCATTTTATTGTCAAAATACATTTCCCTGTGTTAATCATAAGGTTTAAGGGAAATGAAAGTAGCTCCTTATCATGAAGAGACTGAAAACACCTCTGCTGAATCTTAAAACAATCATGAAAAATATGCTGGGCAGGATTTACTCTCCCATTTGTCAATAAGAAAACTGAGTCTCAGAGAATTTAAGAGATTTTTCCATGGTATCTTGGCTAATGTGGTTTGAAAGTAAGTGCAACTAAGAAGACATTTAATAGAAAAGAACTCACACATCTTGGAATGCGGTAATTTCTGGTCACTGAGAAGTGATCCTACCTGGAGCCCCGTTGCAAGGGAGGAATGAATGTGCAGCACGAGCATGGACAAGCCCGCAGGAGAAAATGAAGGCCTTGTGAGGGTTCCCAGAGGTCCTCTCTGTCCTGAACTGGAGAGAAGTTGGTCAAAGTTGAAGACACTAGACAGATCATCAAATTGAACTCTCCACATGTCACCTCAGCATGGTCATTAGAGTCTCATAGTTTGGAAACACCGCTGGCTGCAGGGATGAACTCAGTGGAGAGTCACAAGGAAGCACCTTCTGCAAGGTGCTGTGAGCCAGGACAGAGGGGTTCAGCAGAGCTCAGTGGGCTTCATTCAGCTGGTGCCAGCATTCCCCTCCCTTCCGAAGGGCAAGTCTGTGCAGAGCTTCATTGGTAGAAAGCAACGTTTGCCTCAGCCACTTTGCTCACTTGGGCCACCCCCCACCCCACCTTGAGATTTCTCAAAAGCAAACCTGGGCCCACTTGACATCGCTCCACTGAGCTGCCTCTAATTTCTTTACATGGGGCCAGGAGCTATTAAGATTTTGTGTACAAATTGAGCCTAACTCTGAAGGAAGCCGTCATGTGGGACCATCTAAGACTGAGATCTGGGACTACCCTGCTCGACCTAACAGTGCAGCATTCTGGGCAAGGGGAAAAACAGGCCACCTGAAGAATATCCTTGATGATGGGACCCTTGGTGATAGGACCAACAAGCTCCAGAATGACTACAGGTACTATCTTGGAAGCCACTTGATTCTAAACTGAGGCAGGTTCAGGTTTGGGGGTCACTGTTTCTAAGACATTTAAAGAAGGTCTTGCATGTGTTTCAGCCCCGATCCCCAAGATTGAGGTCGTTGAGATGCTGCACCATCAACAGGTGAAAATGATTCTCAGAGACTCACAAGTCTCAGAAAAGAGCTGTGCAGAGACTGGCCCCTACCCACTCTACCTTAATGCATAGGACTTGCAATGTTGCTTGAGAGACATACCCCAGGTCCTCCTTGGGAGCACAGAGTGTAACAAACTTCAGTTGAATTGCACTTCTGATTTGGTAACCTTAGTAAGTCTTGTGTGTTGTTTCACCTAACCTTGCAAATCATCCTTTAAACACTGTGACTGTGGTTTCTTACTGTCATACCTCATCATAGTGATCCTCACAGCAACTTCTGAGGTTAGCAAAGAAAGTAATATTATCCCAATCCTAATAAGGAGAACAAGTCTTAATGAGGTCGAATGACTTCTCAAAGCCACACTTAGATAGTCAGGGCAGAAACCAGTCCTTTATTTCTTGTCTTATTCTGTTTCTGACCATGCTACAGACAGGTTCCCACTCGCTCACATGCTTATACCCCACTAACAATAAAAACAATAAAACAGGAAATCTTCAGTACATTGTGTTGTCCCTGGGATGATAGGCTAAGAGATGCATCTCATTATGGCTTGGTCTTTGTGGGGTTTCCCTAGTGAATTGAGAGTGGAGATAGACTTAGTACGATGATTATATTCAGGTCAGAGACAGCTTCTCTCAAGAGAATTCTTTCCACAGATGGAAAAGATATGTTAAAATTGCCAAATAAATTAAGAAATACTTGGCAGAACCTAGAAGAGCCTCCAGACTGGCGTTACATAACATGCATATACATTATACATATGCACATTATATAAGGTGACATAGTACTTAATGTGCTGTATATATTATGTAAATTACATATTTGTGAGTAATCATGATAAATATAGAGACCCACTAATCACTTTTTTACACATGCTCAGTGACAGATTAGGAAGTTACTTTGCCAGGGAGTCTTAAAACTTACTCTCTCTTGCTGCTTTGGTTCCAACTCCTGCCAAAAATAATTGCATCAACTTTTCCCATCTCTAGCCCCCTCTCCTCTTGGCCAAAGCTCTCAGTTACCTCCTGTCCCAGCTAGGCTGTGCCTTTCATGCAACACTACCACACTGGGATCCATAAAAATAGAACCATGGGGATGGGAGGGATGGGAGGGATCTAGACTCTCCAATTCCCTATATCACAGGCTTGTACCTCAACACTCCCAGGTGGGTGGTGCCTAATGCTAACATTAAAGGAAGGGAAATGCTAACATTAAAGGGAAAAAATTAAAGGGAAGACATGATAGCTGGCAAGGGTCAGATTTCATCTGTATAGCTCCAGAGAACAGAACAAGGTCTAAAAAACACAGTTATGTTGGTGTGCATCTTTCAACTTTCTACTATAGGGAGAAAACAGGAAAGGGAGATAAGAAAGCAATTACCATTCACCGCTTACTAGGTGCAAAGCACTATGTCAAGGTCTTTTTAATGTGCTATCCCTTTTAATCCTCAGAACAGCCTCAGATGTGAGCATTGTTCTTATTTCATAGATAAAGGAATTAGTGCACAGAAAAGTGAAGTACCTTGTCCAACAGATAGCAAATGGTAGGACTAGAACTTGACACAGGTCTGCCTGGCATAAAAATCTATACTTTTCCTACTATATTTTAGCATCTTTAACATTCTTATCTAATTGTTCCTAACCCTACTAGCATCCTAAGTGAAATTACATGGCATTAACAAATTGATGTCCTATCTATTCTACTTCTTTATAGCCATCTAATCATGTTTCTACTGAAGAACTCCCAGTGCTTGTTCATATTTAAACTCCACAGCATCCATGGACAGCTGGATCCCAAAATCTCACCCTTGCAGTCAAATTGGCATCCATCCCTTAATCCTCAATGTCTTCACACTCTAGCTGGATGGGGCTCATTTCCCAGGGCCTACCTACTGGGTTTTTTGTTCAGCTCTGTGAGGGGGAGAGTAGCAAACAGCCTTCTCAGATTTTAATGCTATGGTCAGCAGTGACCAGCCAGTACAGGGAAGGAGCACTGGGGTTGGTGAAGGATGCCTCCAACAAGGAGGCTCTGCATGTGATCCTTATTAGTGATAGGCGTGGGCTGGACCATCTGTGTTCCACAGGAGAACAGAATGGCAGGCTGCCTTTCAGATGCCAAGAGATGCTATCTAATGGGAAGATCCAGAGAGCTCAAAAAGCAGAGAAGCATCTTTCCTCCTGGGCATCTCTGTGGGAAATTAGGGACAGAAAAACCCAAGGGATTTTGGAAATTAGCTACTTAACTTGCTGGGCATTTTACCCTTGCTAACGCTTCATTCTTCATGTCCATGGTGCAGTAAAACAAGCAGAATCCTGCAGCCTCATCTGCCAATGAAACCGCCTTAGATAGAGCCCTGATGAACGTATGTTGTCCTAAAATCTATGTATACAATAGCAGGTGCATTATAGCAAGGCATTGGAGTTTGCAACTAAGCCTCCAAGTCTTACAAGGGTCAGGAAACACTGCAGATAGAAGAAACCATTTAATAAGATGCTCAATGCAGATTCTATAGGAATAATTGGAAAATAGGGAGGACTACTCTAAATAGTCAGATTAGGAAAATGCAATTTGAAGGCAAAGAAGATAACATCTAACCCAGTACCAAGCATGTAGTAGATAATGATTAAGTATTTATTAAATGAACAAATGAATGAATAGCCAAAGTGGGTATCTGTCCTTCTACCTTGGAATGAGTGGGGGACAGAGGATGAAACCTTTTTAACTAACAACTCAGGAACTTGAAACCACAGGATGTAGAGGGAGCTCATGGGGCCTTTACACAGACATCTGTTGAGTGATGGATACAGCTAAATATGGATCATCAAAGGGCTTTCTAGGTCACATGGAGGGCAGCTTCATGATTCAGAAAATATGAAATTCAGCTTGGACTGAATGACAGAAATATTTGCAATCCACTTCTTAGAAATCGGGTCAGAATTGACAAAGAATAAAAGGGCAGCACAGAAGTGGATTTACAACACAGTAAGAGATCAGCATAATAAGATACAGATTCATGAGATGAAAAAAGAGAACTGAATTTTTTAGCAGATTGATTTGGGCAAGGGAGATGAGCATAAACACTACAGTTCAAAAAAGGAAGAAAGAACTGAGAAATCCTTAAAAAATAAGAAAAAGCTTAAAGTTGAGTTAATGGTAAGACAGAAATATCCAGGTATTCATGAAATCATTATTAAGTAACAACTATCATTTATTATCTAGTCCAATATGAAGTTAGTTGGGCTACATCGTTCCCCATTTGACCAATGAGGAAACTGAGAAAGCAAAGCAAATCTCATACTGGCAGATCCAGGATTCAGATCTGTCAGTATTTGCCTTCAAAGCCCACATCCGTGCTTGCAGTGCCATTACCCTGAGCTTCAAGCATGGTGACTGAGATTTACTACACAAAAACCAATCGCCTGTGTCCAACTTACTTTTTTCTCAAACTAAACACCAAATCCCTGTCCTCCCTCTCCCAGAGCTGGAGTGGAAGATAGCATCTGTATGTTTTGGTGGAGGGCCACACCAAGGAGAGGGGCAGAGCTGGGCAGCAGGAGGCCTGTGTACACTCTCTCCTCCTCCCTCTCCCCAGGTCCTCATACCCAGGCACCAGCTGGGCTATATCTTAAGACACTTCTCGGAGAAGAAATGCCAACAATAAACACCAGATCAGAGTGTTCATGCAGTATTAAAGATCATATGAAAAGATACACAGAGAACATAATAAAGATCGGGACAAGAGAAATAAGGTAATCAAACATCAGAATTTAGTAACTGATAAATAAAGGTGGAATGGAGATTAGATGTGTCCTTTTGAAAATCTGTTGGGTGAATCATAATTCGGGATAAAAAAGACAGCCTCCAGAGTGATGCATACCAAATTGAACTTTTTTTCCTTACCAATAATTCTTTTTACCATGGAATCTTAGGAAGAATTACAAAGAGAGGGAAAATAAAAATGGTAATTTTTTTACCTTAGAAAATAGAAAAGGAAATGAATTTTAAAACCCCACAATATACATGGCAATCCAGAAGATTCCAAGAAAGTCTGTTGAGGGGCTAAATGACAGAACTTCCGAAGTAATTAATAAATATATATTTTTTGTCTTTTTATTTTTTTTAAGACAACTGGTACCAACTGGTTACCAGAAAATGGTATGATCTTCAAGAAAAGTTTTCCTGGTGAATATTTCCTCTCTCCCCAACATCCTTGAGGTAAAAGGATTGAGAACTAGATCTTTCAACTCAGAGAACCATACATGCATGGAGGGTGTTAATGATAGAGGGTGTCACTTCGAGGTTTGCTGTCGTCATACTCTGCTTCTACCAGGCATTAAGGTAATGATGATAAACCTAAGAGGATTAAGCAATTCCCAGCTCCTATCCACTCCCTGTCACCCCCTGAATACCTCACAAGTTAACTATACTTCCTGAAATTAGAGCATTTGGAAGTAATTTATTTTTACTATGAAAATGTTCAAACATACGGAAAAGTAGAGCCATGAGTATAATGAGCAACCACGTACCCATCACTTAGATTTAACAATTGCTAACTTTTTGCCATATCTGCTTCATCTTTTTTTTTTTTTGCTGAAATTTTTTACAGTAAATTATAGGTATCATGACATCTCACGCCAGAATAGTTAAGCATACATCATCATGGGGGGCCTTTCTTAAGTTTTAAAGGTTGTGTGTATCATCCGCATTGCTGGAGGGTGATTTCAAGGCATTCTGCATATGAGCTCCATCATTTCTCAACTGACTGAATCCAGAAGTTGCCCAAATACAAGTTCATCAGGACATCACTCAGTCACTCATGGGGAGAAAGTTCTTTGGGTCTTAGCTGTGTTCAAAACATTCCTGATTGATCTGGAAAGAGGAAAGTAAACAGCACATTAACTTAATTCTCAAAAGACACTAAATGGGGAAGTGTTATAAGCTCTAATGATGCCAGAGAGAAAATGCAGAATACTTAGAGGAGTTTAGAAATTCACCTGAAAAAAGTACGTTCTTATTTCTGAAATAAAAATTGCTTAAAGCTTCAATAGTTACAGAGAGGCTAGGCACAATATTATTTTAAACAAGGAAAAAAATAGAACATCTTATCTGCCGATTCATTTATTCATATAAAAAACAGTTGCAGTTATTGCTCCCATCACGGGAAGAATATGAAGCTAGGCTGGGGTAAGCTGCTAAGTCGTAGAGACAGATCGTCCCCCTCCACTAGGGCATAACTGAACGGGAAGTGTGTCAACCCCTGAGAGAACATCTGAGAAGCCTGGTTGAAAAGCGTTGGCTCACTTACACAGGGTGAGATAATTTTCAATAGGCAAAGTGTAAGGAAAGCAGGTATCATTCCACTTGCTCTGTGCTTGGCTGCTGGGATCAGGATGGGCTGACTGCAGATGTTCTGGACAAGATGGTGGGCAAGGTGGTCGGTTAGTTTGCTTGCAAAAGTCTACCAGCTCAGTGATTCTGCCAAATGAAAGGGAAGCAGATAAAACGAATGACAACAGGCTCCAGAATATTCTGCCCTGTCTCAGTCAATGAATGAAATGAACTTCCCATTTAAGCACAGCATAGGCAGTGGCAACAATTAGAAACCGAGACCCGATCCTCAACCAAGGCCTGATCCCAGCCTGTGAAGGGCGGACCTGACTGGGCACCATCTGACTTCCCACACATCAGGAGGAAAAGCTTTCTTATCCATACCCCAAGTGCACATCTACATACCTTTGCCTCATTAAACACCCCCACCTCCAGCCACCCCTTCCCACATACCGTGGGGTTCTTAAGACCAAGCACATTTTCCTCTCCTGACATTGACACCACGAGGAATGAAAGTCTATGTTGACTGGCACAAAGATGAAAATCGCTTTCATTATCCCCACCGTAGGAACGTGTTCTCTTCCCAGAGCGCCTCTTCTTTTGAAGAACACAATCTCTTCAAAGTTCCCTTCTCCAGCTTAACCCCTGGCCCCAAAGCGCAGGATCTGCTGATGGGCATGAAAACACATGAGCTCCCTGGAGCTTACATAAGAGCTCTTGGCAGGCCTTCCCAGAGACGGAGAGTGGACGGCGGGCTGGGTCCTGCACACTTGCGTCTGCCCTGTCTAGGCAATGTGATTTTTCTCTTCTCTCTCTCCTCAGAACAGAGAGGTCCGCTTGTACCACTGTTCATCAGTCATTTTATAGCAGGGAGGAGAAAGCACATTTTTTCCTCCTCCTTCCCAGTGATTAAAACTTGGGGAAATAGGAATTCAAAAGACAAAGTTCACTTGAACGTGCTGAGCCCCTTCAGGGCGGTACCGCCCCTTCGCTGGCCTGCTGTCCCTGGTGGGGCCATGCTGTGCTGGGTCACCGCAGAGGAGCATCAAGAGAAATCACATGGGACCTGATGGCCAAGCCTCCGTGGCGTCTCAGAGGACTCCAGTGCAAGTGTCCATTCTAAGATGTTTGCAATCAGGGTCTAGGACAGAGGAAGAGACAAAATAGATGGGAGGACATTTATGGAAATCTGTCAGATGGTCTCAAAGGAAAGTCATCTGCAAGAAATTGATCCTGTGTCCAATTGACTGGGTGAGAAGTCCCATCCATTTCCAGACTCCATCTTCTTGAAGGAGGAGAAAAGCTTTTGGAATCTGCACTGAGGAAACTCAGAGAAGTGAGGAGAGAAAGAAGTGAGGAAAGGTGATGAGCCCAACCTCCTAATTCAGTAGATATTTTACATGGCTCCCAAGAAGAGAAGGGACAATTTATGTCAGGATTTTGTTTTTCTCCTGCCACTGAGGAAAGGAACAGGAGCAGGCAGACCCCGGGGCCCTCTGCAGTGAGTGCTCCCCTCTGCTGCCTCAGCTACCCCAGGCCTGGCAGCTCCCAGGCAGTGCCAGGGAAGACACAGAATCGGCCTGTGCTCCTGCTCCTGCTCCTTCCTGAGCATCACAGCTGTGCCCTGAGGCCCTTCCTACCCACACAGGAAATTAGTTCTTGTCCCTGTGCTCAACAGTGGACTTCTCCTTTCGCAGGGCCAACTCCAGTTTCTACCCTGACACCAACTAGCAGTGGGGTCTTGGACAAGTCATATTACATCTCACTTTTCCCACATGTAAAATGGGGATAGATGGGGTTATTCATGCATTTAACTCATTGATTCACCAATAAATATTTGCTTTTAAACAGTGTCTATTTGCCAGGCACTGTTCCCTAATCTCTTAATATGTTTAATGCAGTTCTCTTACTTTTTCTCCATCTTTTCCCGCCACGTCTGCTTTTCTCAACCTCTACCCATCCCAGAGTCTGCTGCTTCCACTTTTTCTTCTTTCTTTTATTCTCCTGAGGTTTCTCTTTACTCCACCCCCCACCATGATTCTATATTTAGAATGTTTGTACATCAGATCAGAGGATCAGATGGGGTCGTAAGGGGACATCTGCCCACTCTGTTATCTGCAGGCAAACCTGTGCTTAAAAGGCACAGGAAAGATCAGAGCACATACTCCAGAGCCCAATTTCAGGGTGTGCTCCAGTGTCTCACAACTTCTCCTATAAAAAATTGTCCTCAGTATCTAACTTAAACACCTCTGTTCAATACTGCTCTCCTTTTTCTCTTTGCCTCTTGAGTCACATCACGGACATAAAGCACCTTTGTGGGTATAGAGCTATGAGGAAGTTTAACCCATAAAGACCTAGTTGAATGTCCCAGGCTTGCTTGTACCACTGTTCATCACTCATTTTATAGCAGGGAGGAGTATATTAGTTTCAGTGTAAAAACAACAGAATTAGGAACAAGAAGGGACTAGAGGCCAAGGCAGTTAAATGGGTTTGGCTTCCATAAAATCAACAAAAACAAAACAAATAAGCAAAAGACCACAAGTGTAACCCTCCTGGAGTCACAATTTCTAATAGACTATCTCAATTAACATGAAAAGTCCATTGAGCAGGGAGTTCTTTAATCATAGCCCCCTAGGTTGGAAAGTCTCTTCCTTAGATGTCACAGAGTCCAACATTTCACACCAAATTGGTAGCCAGCATAGCACAATGTCTGTGCTCGTAGCTGAATAACAAATTGTGGTTGATTGTAGTTGAAATATGAATGGCAGTCATTCTGCACTGGTTTCTCCATCAGTATATACCAAGTTCCTCTCTAAAGCCATTTTCCCAGGCTCCTGGGTAGGAGGCAAGCCAAGGGTACACCTGGACAAGGCCCGGTGCTCCAGATGTTGACCCTTTTCTGTGCTAACCTGCCAAGGTGGTCTATAGTCTTGATAGAGACAGTGCAGTCTAGTGTGCTGTGCAGGTCACCTGACAAGGAAGTAGATTTCAAAACCTTCAGCATTTTCTTTCTTTCTTCTCCAGATGGTAAAAGGCAGGCAACCCAACTAGAGAGAAGAGGCTTCACAGCAAGTTGCTGACCCAGCTTACAGCCCAGCTGTCCTCTTCCATAAAATGGGAAGAAGTAACCTTTTGTGCTTCTCTGTGCCATTGACCTCCACACTCGGTGGGTATCTCAGAGAAAGAGTCATTGCTGTCAAGTGATTATAATCCCAAGGATCCACGTACTGAGGTGGCCCTGATGGATGCTTTTATCTCTCTGCAGAAACAAGTAAGACCCTTCTACCTTGGGAAAGTCTGGCAAATGCTCCATAGACACTGCTGTGGAAGAGGTCCTTCCATGTCCCACAATGGGATGAGGATGAAACCCTGCCTGGGAAAAAAAGAGCAACATGGGAAGTGGGCTACAGCCCTGTCTCAGCCATGTGGTCTTGGACATGTCCTTTAGCCTGCTGGGAGCTCTTTTTCTCTATTTGTCAAACAAGGAGGCTCTAAAGACCTTCTCACTTCAGCAATCTTGCCTTCATCTGGGGTAAACGCTGCAGCCATAGGAGGCAGGGTCCTTGTTCTCATGGGTCTCCCACCAGGCCCAACGCTTCCCCCAGCCCTGCTAACCCAGGAGGGCTACTCCTAGCCCTTCAGCCAAGAATCTACTTTCCTTCCCTCTTGAGAACTGATCATGCTCAGAAATCAGCTGAATTGGGGAGCCAACATGAAAGAAACACTACAAAGAAACTCTTTAGTAAACCCTCCACTTGTACACATACGCATGCACGCACACACATACCCAAACCCTGAAACGTAAGCACTTTCACTTCTGTGTTTCAAATCTCTCTTACCTGTAATTGCCAGTGTGTTGGGAGAGAATTCCATCCCATGATGGAAAAGCATTGCTCCCACATAAGGAATTCAGCTAAACTTCAGTGTTTGGGGGTGACCCTGGGCACAGGTTGAAGCTAAAGGTCCTAACACACCTAACTGCGGCCCATAAATCCAGACTTACCAGCCAAGACTGAGGTACAGTGCCAGGGTCCAGACCCTTTCCTCCTCACTCTTCCACCTCCACTGCCTCCCCCACCCGTAGGTATGTCCTTCTGTAATAGTGAGTGCACTCAAGCCTGCCTGTCTGCGTGCATAGGGTGCCATGGACTTGTTCTGTAACTCACTGTGTATGTGTATGTCTTGACTCTGTGGTTTACTGCAAATAAAAATGACAGCAGATGGCCAGTCTCTGACCTCTTGGTGGTTTCTTTTCATGCCATTGTTTGAAAAATCAGAATTGCCTGATAAATCATGGAGTATTGGGGATGTGCGTGCTCCTCCAGACTCTTCTGTAACCTTTCCACATTGCCCACTGCCCAGAAGGTGCCACTGATATGCCAGGATTGGGAGGCATTGAGACTCTCTGTGGCCACTTTCCTGGTGTTGAAAAAGGAGAGGAAGTCAAAACCTTGTTGAACATACCCCAGCTAAACACTTTATGTATATCATCTCATGGACACCTGAAAACTCCCCTGTGAATTGGTGAGCATTTTATAGATTATGAGACAGAAGACCCCAAAACGGTAATTAATTTGCTCAACAAGTAACACAATAAGTAACCCAGTCCTGTTTCCCATATGCCCCCAAAATCGTGTTCTTTGCTCTAAAGTAGTATTTCTCCAAGTATGACCATGGACTGCTTACATAAGAAACACCCGGGCTCCAGATTCTTGGATCCCTCCAGGCCTCCTGAATCATGATCTCTGAGGGCAGGCGTCTGAAATCTAATGTTTTCTAAGCTGGGGCCATAGATGGACCTTTGGACCCAGAGAAGTTTGAGAACCACTGCATTATACTCTGCTGGGAGGGCAGGACCACATTAGGAGGACAGAGATAAGTCAGGGCTTCAGAACAACTCAGAAACCAGAGCCTATAGAAGAGCACTCTGAGACAGAAGAGACCTGGTGAAGAGCAGGTATGGAATGAAAGATCGAATGGGAAACCTTTTGTGCTTCTCTGTGCCATGGACTCCACACCAAAGTTGGCTGATCCTTCCCCTCAGAGAACAAATCCAACCCCTGGTCTCCAGGCTGAGGCTGTCCTGAGCCAAGAGTTCAAGGTCACCTAAGTGGGGCTAGGCAAGGAGGTGTGAGCTCAGCACAGCAGCCTCGGCACTGGGCCTGCAATGGGACAGGGGCTTAGAGGATGGCCGTGGGTCTTTGCAGATGCCTTTGGGCTTCTGCTGCCTCTTCAGCCTCCCACCTCCCTGCCCAGGCTGGCCTGACTGGCCAGTCCCCTGGATTTGAAGAGCCCTTTGAAGAGCCATTACTATTGTCTCTGCAGGCTCTTCCTGCCACAATTGACCAACAGGCTCCAAAAACCCTGAAACTCATGCCAGAATCCTCAGGCTTCTCTATGTCCCTGCTGTCATTCTCTGACCTCAGGGAACCTGACCAAAATGTTACTCATTCCTACCCATTCCTTCCTCCTTCCACCTGGATCTGCTGAGTTCTATTTTATGCCTCGGAGTCTAGGTGGAAGTTTCCGAAATGATGGTTGGGATGTTTGAGGTGGGACACAGTAAGACAGATGCATAATTACTACTTGGGGGCAGAACAAGATCCTGGAAAAATAGCTCAGCTGCCCACTCAACTGCAGAGATTCCGCCAGCCTCTCACTCCCTCAACTGCAACACTAACTATGCATGAAAAATATTTTCCTCAAGAAAATGGCTTTTCTGGAGTCAAAAAATCAAGAAAACACCTTCTGTGTAGGATTTGCTATAATTAAATCAGCAAAGCACTTAAATTATGAATCTCGAAAGTAGTTTGTGATACAGAATTCTTATAGTGAGAATTTTCTTGAATCTCTGTAGCTAACAAAAGAATTGTGTAAACAAGGAAAATGCTGACCTGTTCAAGAACAAAAGGCTTTAGCAGTTGTGTTTGCATTTTAAACAATCGCTAAGAATAAGCAATGTCCATTCATTTGCTCAGTATTTACAAGATTCTCTAAGACATATGACCATGTTCCTGCTTCTTCCCCCATTTAACAGGTTATGGTGTGCCCTTCAAAGTAACAAAACTGCCTTTGTTTTTAAACGTTCCTCCCTTCTACTTTCCATTAAACCAAACTATCAATTATTACAGGAATATTTCTGAATCTGAAACCCAAAAGCCATTCATAGAGGGAGTAGAAAGTCAACAAAGGCACTAGAAATGGTGAGGGAAGCAGATCAGAGAGAGATCAGAAGAGGAGAGAGTTGTGGTCTCAGAATTGGAGGGATCACAGAGAAGAGCTGGTCCGACCTCTCATCCAGAGCAGGACTCCCCTATATAGCACCTTGTCCCATAGGCAGCCACTTTTGCTTGAAGACTTCTCCTGATGGCCAGCTCACTACCGTCCCAGGAAGTCTATTTGGGGCCAGCTCTCTGAGCTTTAGATAGGCTCCTATTACACCCAAATCTGCCTCCCATTAACTCCCATCATTGGTCCCTGGTTTTGCCACTAGCCACACAGAATAAATCTTCCCTCTTCTGCAGAACAGCTTTCAGATATTTGGAAAGAGCTACCTTGTTCTAGCTGTCTTTTTTTTTTTTTTCCCCTCCAGACTAAACATATTCCAGATCCTTAAATCATCCCTTATATGTCATGACTCTCAAACCCTAAGCTAGTCTTGCGTCTTTCTCTGGAACAACAACTGTCTGACAAAGTCCCTGTTAAATGCAATTTCCAGAACTAAACACAGTGCAGTGCCCCAGAAATGATGGGCAAGTGCAGAGCCACATCCCTTGCTCTGGATACCACATTAGCTCTCTTTGCACCCATATCACCCTGTTTCTACATCTTGCTCTCACAGCCACCAAAACCTCCTGGCCTCTTATGAATGATAATAACAATAATGCAATTTCCAGAACTAAACACAGTGCAGTGCCCCAGAAATGATGGGCAAGTGCAGAGCCGCATCCCTTGCTCTGGATACCACATTAGCTCTCTTTGCACCCATATCACCCTGTTTCTACATCTTGCTCTCACAGCCCCAAAACCTCCTGGCCTCTTATGAATGATAATAACAACGATTGGTATGATGCTTCAAAAGTGACAATGTCCTTTCAGAAACATGCTCTTATTTGCTTCTCACAACTGAGATTGATTAAAGACAAGGAAACTAAAGTTTTCCCAAGGCCAACAGCCAGTCCTCAAGCCCTGTACCTGTGAGTCCACATTCATGCTCCTCCGAACACACCCTTGTTACCTTTTTACTTGCACCACTTTTAAAGCTAAGATAGGTCTCTCTGGCTTCATTTAATGGTGTCTATTCAAAATTGGGTTTTGTTTTGTTTTTTTCTGTTCCACTTTGTCTTGCTTATTTCTGTCCATCCTTTAACTTATTTATATCTTTTTGACTCTTGTTTCTGTTGCCTGTTACAAGAAAGGGAAGACACCAGGTCAGAGATAGAAGGCAGCAGAGAGGATGAGGTATGAACAGGAGAAGGCTTTGGGAGGGAGGAGCATGTCAGGAAAGAACAGGCAGTGTGGTGTGGCAGGTGCATGTGGAATGGGGGGGATCAGAGACACCCACCTTGGTGGGCTCTGTTACCCTAGCCAAGCCCCTTAAGCCTCACTGCACCTCACTTTCTGAGGAGGATGTATCTGAGTGAGACTAATCAATTCCCAAGACGCTTCCCAGTTCTATGAATTTTGTGGGCTCTGTTACCCTAGCCAAGCCCCTTAAGCCTCACTGCACCTCACTTTCTGAGGAGGATGCATCTGAGTGAGACTAATCAATTCCCAAGACTCTTCCCAGTTCTATGAATTTTGGGGTAGAAAAGGCCTTATCATTATTCCAATGGACTCTTGTAAGCCTCACTGCACCTCACTTTCTGAGGAGGATGTATCTGAGTGAGACTAATCAATTCCCAAGACGCTTCCCAGTTCTATGAATTTTGTGGGTAGAAAAGGCCTTATCATTATTCCAATGGACTCTTGTCCCTTTAAATCCAATGAAGGTATTGAAAATCAGACTTCATTCAGATATTTAATATGACTTTCTTTTGCTAAAATAAGGAAAAGCAAAAATGGCTAGGCGCCATGGCAACAAGCAACATTTATTTCATCTGATTGCCAGCCCTGTTTTGTTTTTTTTGTTTTGTTTTTTTTAAGGGGTGCATGCAGAGAAGGATTACAAAAGCTACCTCTCAAGATGTAGGACCCAAAGACTAAGAAATCTTTAAGGGGGCTGAACAAGAAGCCCTGCAGCCATGTCAACTGATAGTTTCTCCACAGCATCAGAGGACTGAGGGTCCCACAATGAACAACCCTCCCTTCAGTGGCCACTAAAATGATGTGTAGAGGGAGAGAAACTCCCACTTGTTAAGCGTCTCTTGTGTGCCTTCCTAAGGAGGTCACAGGATAAATGTTCTTTGATCATTGCACTAAGATGTCATCTTGTTTTATTGTTCTGGAGCAGTGCTATCTAGTAGAAGTATAATGTGAGCCACACGTGTAAGTTCAATTTTCTGGTAGCCACATACAAGGGTAAAAAGGAACAGGTGTAATTAATTTTAATAAAATAGTTTTAAATTCAACATATTCTAAAATTATCATTTCAACATGCAATCAATACAAAACATTATTAGTGAGGTGCTTAACATTATTTTTTTGTACTGGGTCTTCAAAGTTCAGCATTTATTTTATACTTACAAGGGTGGCCTGTGGTTAGTGGCTACCGTACTGGACAGAGGTGACCTAGAGGTGATCCCGCAGCATCTGGTGCTTCCCCATCATAGCACTTCTCAAACTGCATTGTAATCGCTTATGTCATGGTCTGCATGATCCACCAGACTGGGCACCCTGGGAGGGCAGGGACTGTGGAGTTAACAGGTGTGTTCTCAATCCCCAGCTCAGTGGTTGATATGGATATAAGAAGACTTTGATGAACATTTGACAAGGGAGCAAGGAAGAGAGGAATACAAGGACACGTACATAACCAGAACAAGGGAGAGCTTGGGTTTGAACCTATGCCTACCCAATGATAAACCCACCATCATTTCTATACCATGCTGCCTCCTAAACTTCAGGAAGCATTATGAAAAGGGCATGGTCTTTGGTGCCAAACAGACTTGAGTTTAAATTTCAGCTGGGTGACCAGCGATGGGGACTCACTTCCAGAGGTTATTAGCGTGGTTTTGTGCTGGCTGCTCTACCTCTCTTAGCCCTCATTTCCTTATTTGTAAAATAGGGATGATAATATTTACCTCACAGGTAACCAGGAAGATGATGTGACTAGTACAGTATCTTGCAAACATTAAACTTCCTGTAAATGTCGGTTTTCTTTCCCTGTGTAATAAAATGAAAATAAATCATTCTTATCTGGCCAAGGTTTAATCATGAGGCAACTCTGACCCTATCTAGAAAGGGGAAAGTAATGAAAAGCAAACCAAAATTTGAGAAAGGGAGCCAGCTCCTACCATCTGCCTCCTTATTTGTTCTTTAGAAAGCTCCACAAGATGCAGACCTAGCCAGGGCAGCCATGCATTGTGAGAAAGCTAGAGAGCCCCTTGTGTTGCCATTAGGTAGAGGCACATCGCACTTTATTCTAACATTTGACTCGGGGATTCCAGCATTTAAACCTCCTCTGCCCCAAGTCCAGTAGTATCTACCTATCCTATTCTGAAAGCTCAGAAGGCTGGAAACTCTGAGTACCATTCCTAGTGCAGCAGCCCAGGTAAGAAGGGGCTCAGTAAACACTCAGAGATTCAGTTATATGGCCCTTCCCAGAGTGGAGGCCCCCATCCTACCTGGACTTTAGTCTTCAGAAAAGGAAACTGCTCTTTTAACCTAAGGTCCTCACATGAGCTTAGGAAGAGGGACAGCTGAAGTGTGCAAAATTGCCATTGTCTTAATAGAAAAAGTATTTGTCAAAATTAAAAACTTCTCCCTAGCTTATTTCCCACCACTCACCTCCTCCCTTTGCACCCTCTAGAGTTTTCCCATTTCCAGGCCTTTGTCGGCACAGCTCCTCTGCCTGTGGGGCCCTTCTCCTACTCTGTGACCTCTACTCCTCCACTGTGACCAATGCACATGCGTGCACAAACACACACACACACACACACACACACACATACACACACCCCCACCCAAGACCTCCACACACACACACACATATACTCCACCAGTCTTATTCTTCTCGTCTTCATTGACAAGATTTTCCTACCTTGTTTCTACCACCACCATGACCAATATACACACGCACACACCACCCACCACCATCACTGCCACCCCCTCATACACATATTCACCACAACCACCATCTACTACATATACACACACTTACTCCCTTATACATACACACTCCCCACACCACACACACACCGCACACACAAAGAGGAACATACACACCACAACCACACTACACACTCAACACTTGCCCCCATACACCCAACATGCAGAATAATTACCCACCTCAGAACACTTACCTCTTGAGTTCTGAAGACTCTTATCTTTGTCACGTTGATTAGAGTCATTACAATACAAACATCTCTTATCTCCCCTACTTGACCATGAGGCCCTCAAGGACAGAATCTCTTTTCACTTTTGTAATCTGCATAGTGCTTGGTACTTGGTTGGGGCTTCATAAATATTTCTGAATAAATGACTCATCAGTCAATCCATATGTGTCTATAGGGCCTCAATGAAGCGACTAGGGAGAACCAATCATGTGTAATCAATCATGTAGGTGCTATGCCACCTGGCCTGGGGGCTGGGGGCCATCTTTAGTCGCTGGTCCTGCCTGGTTCTGCTCCGCTGCCTCGGTGTCTATAGGGCCTCAATGAAGCGACTAGGGAGAACCAATCATGTGTAATCAATCATGTAGATGCTATGCCACCTGGCCTGGGGGCTGGGGGCCATCTTTAGTCGCTGGTCCTGCCTGGTTCTGCTCCGCTGCCTCAGTCTCATTCCAAGAGAAATATTTGTTCTGTGAGCAAATAAAATGTGAATATGTTCTAATCTGTTGCAAGATACACAGAGCTGCACTTCAAAGAACTGCAAAAATATCCACGGCGGGGTAGGAAAAATGTAGTTCTTTCTATCCCAGAGAGAGGAGCAAAAGAAGACTGAATGACAAGTTTCCCCTTCAACATTTGTAAATAAAACCTGCTGTAGGCCTGTCAGGACCCCAGACCCGACAGGTGATCACAGACTTCTCTCCTACCATTCTACAGACTCAGAAGCATCAAATCTGCATGATTTGAAAATACACAGACAAACACTCACACCAGAAATCTTTACTCTGTGTCCATGTTTAACTAATGGGGAGAAGCCCAGCTCCCAGACATGTGTAAGCAGAACACATCTTGTCCACCTCCCTGGCCCACCGAAACTAGCCTCTTCCCACTTAAGCTTCACATGCTGGGCATCCCGTGCGTACACTTTAACAAACAGGCAGAAGGTTGGAGCAGTCAGGAAGAAAAAAAAATCCTAGTTGCAGAAAATTAGAAAGAGATCTTTGTATTTTGTTTCCTACTAAGGAATTCTTAGAAGTTCAGAACCTTCCATAATAAGCTGTCATTGGATACACTTGTTTCCGAATACGGCCTGCGGTTTGATTGCAGGGTTTTTAAGCTTCGGACAGGAATGCAATGTTTCAGGTTCCCTTAGCCCAGCCCTGTCCCTTTTTAAAGCCTGTGGCAAAAAAAAAAAAAAACACAGTGTTGAACTATCAGTTATGGAAAGCCAATGTGTGCAAATTAAACCATTTATCAAATGCCGGAAGAGAGATGGCTTAAGATCCCTGCAGTGGATTCGAAAGTATAATTCAGGACTCCCCCTTCATTTCCATGTCTGCAAGTGCGAGACTTCTGCCTTGAGCTTTTCGGGGGGGTCAGGCACAGCTATTTAGAATTCTGGATTAAGAACAAGCCTGAGCCATCCCATAGGGCACAGTCTTAGCTGCCATTTACTGATGCTTGGTCTTTGAATGCTCTGAACAAACTGCAGGTGAGAATATGTGTGTCATCATCCCCCTCATTTTGTAAGTGGAGACTCTGAGATTCCTCTCAAATCATCTTGCCCAGGATGACCCACCCAGGCTCAAAATTCTGCTTTGCTGAACCCAAAGCTCCTTCTGTTACCCCAGGGTACTGCTTCACGGAGAACGCCATCCTGCACGAACTTCACGAATAATATTCCTACTAGTTTATTACTCAGAGTAACTGCTATTCTCTATCTCATTTGATCCCCTATTTTTTAACATGTGTAATTGAATTTTAAAACCACACAATTCTAACCTGGTCAACTCAAAAGACCTTTTGAAAACCTGTTTCCTTTGAAAACGGACTGTCTTTTAGGTTCCTCCCTTACGAAGTGGAATCACAAGACCTCTCTGATGTGTTTACGACATTCCTGTGCTGTGTTATCCTCTCTGCCAGGAGCCAGAGAGTCTCTAGTGCAGCCCTCCCTTTGGCTGACAGCTGTCACTCACAATGGCAGGGGGACACTTCTAACCCTCATCTGAAATAGGCTTCAGGGTCTGGCCAGATTTCCTACAGTCATACCTATACTAAAATAGATGTACACAAAGATGTTCATGGAAGTGCTGTTTTTAACCTCAAAAAATTGGAAAAAGCCTATATTCAACATTAGGCTAATAATTAACTAAATGATTAGTAGCCAGAAGGCATATTAGGAAAAACTTAAAAATGGAGTTTCTGAAGTGTTTAATGTCCTGGAGGCGTGCCTGTGATATAATGCTAGGCAAAACACAAAAGTATATATTTTTTAAATCTCCATTATGTAAAACAGCAAAGAAAAAGGCAAGGAAGAAATATGTTTAAATGTTAATGGTACTTAATTCTAAAATGAGGGATGCTCGTTAGTTTATTTTTAATCATTTTTTGTATTTTCCTAATTACACACAATAGGTATATAATAATTTTGTAATTTGAAATGTTTTTAAAACTTTTGAAAGACCAAACTCCTAGCTTAGGTGAATTAAGAAGATTGAATTTAGAAAATTAACAAAACCAAACAATTTTGGAGAAACTGAAAAAAAAAAGTAAGATTATTAAATATCTGAAACATCTTTGATTGGAATTAGGCCATAAATTTTTTTAAAAATTTTTAAGTATCATGATAGATAGGCATGCCTGCCAGTTGAAAGAACAATTTTTACTTCCAGTCCCACTCTGGTACAAGTGATGTACTAAGTCTTTTAAAATAAAAAATGTGACAGCCTGCAGGATTCTGTTACTTGTTGACCATGGACTTGGGCTTAACATGGCCTGAATGGATCTCTACCATTCATGATCTGCCCTCAGGAAGGACTGGAAGAAATCCTGGGGTGGGGAGATGGGTAGTGGGAGGAGCAAATAAGAGTCACCCCCACCCCTAGTGTGGCACTTAGTCAATTACTCACTGAAGGAATTTAAAACTGTTCTCCCTCCTCTATCCAAGCTAGCAGCAGCAGAAAGCAGAAGCAGAAGGACATGCTGGGTGGATTCCAATCATTCGGAGGCACTCAGAGTGCCAGTAGCCCACAGACAGCCTTCCGCATTCTTCCTATGGACCTAGTCCTGTTCCTCTGCACTTGGGAGTGTCCTGGACCAGGACAAAGAGACATCTGAAGAATGCTTTTTCTGATCCCCCCATCTCTTCATCCAGGTTCTATGCTATCTTTCACCTCTCTGCTCTGATGTTCTTCAACCCACTCTTCACACCCCTCAGATTTGTCTTTCCCAAATTTCCCTCTTCCACTTGTCACTCCCCCATCCCACCAACCCCCACCCCCAGCTTCCAGCCCAGCCCTTCCTGTTCACAGGCTCTATTTCAGTGGCCCTCAGAAGTTCCATCAGTTGGAAAAAATGTTCCTTTACTAAAATAGAGTAATGGAACTTTGTCCAAATTATGCTCAAAGATACAATTTTCTCAATGTTAAGTCTTTCCCATCAATTTTTGTTAAACCTTTGGCACCAGCACTCTGCCTATCTCCATTGAAAGCCCACAGATGGCAAAGCACAGGAACAAGTCTCAGGTGAATAATCATGGAAGAGCCTCAGGAACAGCCCATCGCGTGTCCTTCAACAGGTTGTTTATTTCACAGACACATGCTCGTGGTTGCAGTTTTATATGTATACATAAAATAAATTCCCATTTTCTGCTAATAAAATTGTTCTTGGTTCATGCGATAGAATTATATACCACACGCTTTTGTGATCATCTGCAGTTTTATATGTATACATAAAATAAATTCCCATTTTCTGCTAATAAAATTGTTCTTGGTTTATGCGATAGAATTATATACCACACGCTTTTGTGATCATCTTTTTTTTTTAAATCGTGGTGTTCCACTAAGAAAATTATGATTGATGTGAGCCAGGACACCTCAGTGACTTTGCAAGCTATTGCTTCAGACATCTTACATCTCTCTTCCCCCAATATATTACGCACCCACACACATTTGCACCTTTATCACCCCATTGTGCCTATGATCTCCACACCCCCTTCTCTGCCAAAGAATACTTGGGCATTCTGCAAGATACCATCCTCCATGAAAGTTTCCTGCCCATCTGTCCTGAGATCTGATAGAACTCCATTAGTTTCTTCAGAAATCAGTGGAGAAGACAGAAACACTAGATATCAGAGAAAAGTAGTTAAGAAGAAAACACTAAGTGAAAACTACAATGGAGGAAATATCACATGGAGAAGGAAAGTGTGGGAACTCTTTAATTTATCCTTGAGAATATTATTGCAGATCTTACTGAAAAGGTCAGGGTGGTCATGAAAGGTTAGCACCTCGTGGCTGGATTCATACAGACAAGAGGGGAGAGAACAGGATGTAATTATATTTCTACTCTATGCCAGACTCTCTGCTAGATGCTTTTCAAATATTCTATTTATTCCTCCTGGAAACCTTAAGGTTTGCATTATTATCTCCGTTTAACAAATAATAAAACTGAGGCTGAAGGAGATTAAATTATTTGCTCACATTCATCCACTTAGCAAGTTGCAGAGCCATGATGGAAACCCAGTTCCACTGCCCATGCCTGCTACACTATCCCACTGAATATCTGAACAGCTCTGTGAGGCAGTAGTTATTATACTCATTTTTTGGTTGGGAGATGGATGTGCAGAGAAATAAAATGGCCTGCAACAGTCACCTAGTTAGTAAAGATGGAATTAGATATGAGATGGGGCTTTGGCTCCAAGTTCATGCTCTCTTCACCATTCTCCACGTGCCTCAAGGAAGCACAGGTATAATTTAAAAGCTCTGACAGAAGGCAGTAAATCTGGGGAGCTGAGGGAGGTAGCTTAACCCACTGAAGATCTTTGAATAAACAAAGAGCATCTTCCAGACATGAGTCTATAGAGCTATTACCGTATTGTCATATGGATTACCTAGCTACCATTTACATTTACAAGGTGTACACATAGTTGTAAATGAATGCTACCTGAATTCCAGTCAGGAATGTGTGGGTTGGAATGGGTAAAGTATGGATCCTGTAATGAAAAATTACATCTTGTCATTGAAGGCAGTTTAACATACGAGGAAGGGGAAGACCATATTTAGCTTTTATATTCTACTGTGAGGAGACAGACCATGCCAGAGCAGGCCCTGAGGTCAGCTTCCAGGTTCAAGATGAGCATTCCTTAGTGGGAAGGCCCAGATGAAAACCCAGATAAACAAACAAAGCAATTAGGTGATGGAGCAGGGAACAACAAGCGTAAGGAAAAATTTCAAAGGTGGTTCAAGTTAAAGGTCATGTGAAGTTTTCCCACCCAGGATGCTACCCGATGAAGAAAAATCCGCTATGATCAAGCTGAAAGGAAAGCCTCAGAACATGGATCTTTCTTGGCTGCCTAGAGAAGACCCTCCAGTGCACCAGGGTCTATCCCAGGGAAACTGGCAACACTGATGAGGACCAGGCAAGCCAGGTGTGAGGAAGACATTCTCCTTTTGAACCTGAAGACTTCCAATCTTCCCAGGTGGAGGAGAAATGGAAAGTAGTTCTTCCAAGCTGTTCAATATTGCCCAGTCCCAGGGCGTAAGGAGGCACCTTTGTGGGGAGGAGGGCAGGGGACCTAGGTTGAATGAGCCACTGAGGAGGCAGAAACTCTTCTGAATAAGGCTTGGATTTCATACATGGAAATGGGCGATTTGGGCATTTTGGCACAGTATGAATTCATTTGGGTGCCTAAAGGCTGAGATGAGGCTCTAGAGTCCCACCAAGCTCCATGCCATCCCAAATCTGGCCAGGATGAAATGCAATGTCCCAGGGCCCAGGTTCTGCTGCTAAGGAAATGAAGCACTTCCTCAGTACGCACCCTGAGCTATTGCAGAGGCAAGTTAACAAACTCCTCATTCCTCTCCCACCATGTGGGCAAGACAGAGGCTAAATCCACAAAGAGGAGGTGACCCAGCCACCCCTTTTCTCAGGCACAGTGTTCTGCTGTGCGGTAGAAATCACTTGTTCGTTCATGCATTCATTCATCTTTTGGTGACCACCTACAAAGTACTAGGTTCTGTGTTTGGAGTTGGGGGATTCAGACAAGAATCTGAGAGGGTCCCTGTTAGAAGAATTTGTCCTGTGGTCAACACAGATGCATGAACAATGTCATGCATTCTTTAATTGAGGGTATCCTGGAGGATATGATGTTGGAAGCAGCCTTTCTGGATCTTTTGGATGATTGTTCTTAAGTACCTATGAAATGTATCCCATGATCCCAGAATGTGAATGACTAGCCCTCTTATGATTGTATAGAGCCCTTGATGTCCTGTCCCCAAAATACCCACTCCAGTCCCCTCTTAGTCGTGTCTCCTCCTGGACCTATCACCCTACAGTTTAGCCACACATGAGCAACTGACAGTCTCTGGACAGGCCAGCTATTGCCAAGTCTC
Source organism: Galeopterus variegatus (assembly GCF_000696425.1). Lineage (NCBI taxonomy): Eukaryota > Metazoa > Chordata > Mammalia > Dermoptera > Cynocephalidae > Galeopterus > Galeopterus variegatus. Next base: position 335,486 of record NW_007727707.1, on the reverse strand, counting down.
CATGTGTCTGTGAGTGCCCTTCCCTCTTTGCTCTGCTCAGCAAAGTTCTAGTAACTAATCATTCAAAGCCTGGCCCAAATGTCAACTCTCTCAGGAACCTTCCTTGACCCTCACAGGAAGTACTCACTGCTCCTTCATTTGTACTCCTAGAACCCATTTACAGGCCTCTATTACGACACCTGTAAACATTGTATAATAGCTATTTGTTCCTGTGCCCTTCTCCCACCTCCCACAAGACTGTGAGCCCTTCTCAGACAAGCCCCAAGCTGAGAATACCAGCAACTCAACAAGTGTTTATGGAAGTGGACATAAAACTTACTGCTGTGTAAACTCCCATGTGTCTTACCTTAATAAGGACCTTTAATAAGTGATAGCCAGCCTCATCTGATAGAAGGAAAAACCATTCATCCCCCATGGCCAAATACTCTCATTCATTTATTGCTGAGACTCTACAGTGTTATAGTGGGGCAGCCAGGGGACAGAATGTTTTAGTCCATTTTGTGTTGCTATAACAGAAATACCTGAGACTGGATAATTTATAAAGGAAAGAGGTTTATTTGGCTTACGATTCTGCGACAGCTGCATCTGGCACGGGCCTCAGGCTGCTTCTACTCATCGTGGAAAAGTGGCAGGGAGCCGGCAGGTACAAGCAGATCACATGGCGAAAGAGTAAGCAAGAGAGAGACAGAAAGTGCCAGGGTCTTTTTAAGCAACAAGCTCTAGCGGGAACTAATAGAGCGAGATCTCACTCATTAATCCAGGGAGAGCATTAATCCATTCATGAGGGATCTGCCCCCATGACTCAATCAGTTTCCAACACTGCCACATTGGAGATCAAATTTCCACATGAGTTTTGGAGGGGACAACACATCCAAACTCCATCACAGAAATACAGTGTAGTAAAATCCAATCTGTGTTTCTTAAAGGCTGGAGTGCATATACTTAGATATGATTGTCTAGGCATAGAAAAATGGTTAGAACTATACATAAGAAACTATTAATGATGCGTAATTCTAGAGAATGGGGGTACAGGTTAGGAGGCAATGTGGGGGCTTTGATTTTTTCATTCTACATCTTTCTGTGATGTTGAAATTTTTGTAATGAGTCTCTGTCACTTTTCAAAGAAATGACATTAAAATGAATCTTATTACTACATCTTTAATAAAATCTGAATGATGTTAACAAAAAGGCATGTGCTAGAGTCTCACTAGAACATTTGTAGCAGCATCATTAGTAATAGCTAAAACTGGAAACTGCCCAAATGTCCATTAACAGCAAAATGGATAAATCAGCTGTGTGACTGTATGTGTGTGTGTATATATATACATATATATATGTATATATATACACACATATACTTTTCATACAGTGGAATACTATACAGCAAAGACAAAGAACAAAACACAACTATATACTACAAAATGTATAACTCTCCCAAACATTGAAGAAAAGAAGGCGGACACAACAGTATGTACTGTGTAACTCCATTTATATAAAGTACAAAAGCAGGCAAAACTGATATATGATATTAGAAGCTAAGATGGTGGCTAACCTTGGGACAGGGATTAGTGTCTGGTGGGGGAAGGAGGGGGGCTTTTGGCGGGATGAGGAAGGGAGCTGATAATGTGCTATTTCTTAATCTGGGTACTGAGTGCATAGAGGTGCTTACTTTGTGAAAACTCATCAAGTTCTACACTAATGATTTGTGTACTTCCCTGTATCTGTGTTGAACGTCAATAAAAAAAAAAAAAAAAAAAAAAAAAAAACCCACAAAATAGGCCAAAATTGAGATGCCTGAGCATTCCCTTACATCATTTGATAATCCTTCTTAAGAGCTGGATTCTGACCTAGCCTCCTACACGTCCAACAATGGGACAGAGTGGACATGGGGGCTAAATTGTGGTCCCAAATAGCTTTATGAGCACCTGTGTCTGGCCCCAAGGTAGAGCCTGAGGACAGGGAGGAACACACAGAGGACCTAAGCACCTCCACAGTGCTGAGAAGTCAGGGATCTCCTAGGATGGGATGTTGTTTTCATATTTTGCATTTTTAGGCATGTAGTTTGGCTTCTTGATGAGACATAATGCAGAGAAGGGAAAGGAGCAGGAATGAAGAGAGGTGTTCAGATGGGTCGTTTAAATGGAGGTTGCTTTGTGTCCCAGAGCCTAGGGGCAGGCAGACAGACTATTAACAAGAAACACGGTGTGGGAAAGAGGGAAGGAAAAGATGTATACGTGTTTATAAACACTTACTGTGGTTATTTGGTTTCAAGTGGTAATAGTGGGAAGATTGCCTCAGGTTAAAAGGGCAGGCTAGGGGCCGGCCCGGTGGTGCACTGGATAGTGCGCTGCTTGGGAAGCACGGCGGTGCTCCCGCCCGAGGGTTCTCAGAGCTGGACTCGGTTCTGAAGGCAATGGAAAGCTGTGGGAAGTTTCCAAAGATTTCCATCCAGTTATGCGGATTTTTTTTTTTTTTTTTAGGTTTTATGCTTATGGAAGAAATCCTTCAGTGATCAGAAATCTAAATAGGACATGCTCCTCCAGGTTTTCTTGATAGTGGATGCTTCTTAAGATCTAAGAATTGAGAGTTAAGAGAAGGAGACAAGAGAGAGGATGTCTTTGAGCTCAGAAAATGAGCCAGGAAAGTAATAAGGCCCTCACAGGCCAGCTGGGTCAGAGGTCAAGGACATGTATTCAGTCAGAGAACTAACTTGCTTCTTCTAAACTGAGAAACCTCAGACATGTTTGTTTTTAAACCTCTCACTTTGAACCTCAGTTTTCATATTAGCAAATTGGGTATTATTACTACCTTCAAGAGGGATTGAGAGTATTAAATAAGACATTATATATCAAGTGCCTAGTACAGAGCCTGGCATATTGGGGATGCTCAGCAAATGTAATTTCCATTCTCTTTCTAAAGTAGCTTTCATGAAGACAAATCCTTGCTGGCCCAGGATAATAATTCAGAAGTTTGTCTGGAGTTGCTAGAGCAAATTATCAAGGAAGCACAGCAACTCTCATTGGAGTGGCAAGAAAGCAACCAGAGCCCAAAGGCAAGATGAGGCAAGACGATAGAAGAGATCTCAGGGACTAAGGCAACATAGTGAAGTATGTAACAGCAAGGACTGTGCTCAAGATATATATTTGGCTCCTGACTCCAACTCCTACTAGCTGTGACCTTCGGCAAGTTACCTAACCCCTCTGTGCCTCAGTTTCCCCATATATAAAATGGGGATGATAATGCTATCTACATCACAGTGTTGTTAGAAGGATCAAGTGGGTTAATGGAAGCAAAACCCTGAAAGAGGGCCTGGCATGATGAAGTGCTCTGTCAGTGCTGGCTGTCGTCCTTCAGCACACACAACTTCCATGTGCAGTGGTTACTGGACAGGCTTTGGAGGGGCCCACTTGGGCACTCTCACCCTTTTACTATGCACTAGCTATGTGACCTGGAGCAATTTATTGAACCTTTCTGAATCTAAGCTTCCTCATCTGTGAAAAGTGGAGGTGATAATAATAGCACCTCCCTCTGAGGGCTGTGGTTGGGACTAAAAGTGCTAATACGTGTGAAGTTAGTTTAGCAAAGTATCTGGCTCATATTAAGTACTCAGTAAATGTCAGCTATTCCCTGGCTCTCAGGAACCCTGAAGACAATATGGCCCCTATTTATTTAAAGACTTGAATCTCAAAGATTTTCTTTTCTTTCCTCAGTTTTTAGGGCATTTATTTCTGAATTTTATTAAGAAAGATAGAATTCTTTATCTCTCCCTTGAAGACGAGAAAAATATTTCTGTACCTTTTTGACCCTGTCCTCAAGTCCCTTCCTATACATATACAAGATAGAAAAGGACACTGGGGGCTGGGTGCCACCCCAGGCTCTAGACAGGCCTATACTCACCACAACATTCCTAACAGAGGGAGAGAAGGCATTTTCCCAAAGTGAGGGACCAAGATCATAGTGCTGCCACATCTCCCACCATCATTTTGTTAATTAGCTCAAGGCAGGGTTGTCTACCTTGCACCTTAACTTACTTTTGACATTTTAAAGGAAAACTTTAAAAGCAATCCTCTAAAGGGTAATGGAAGTACTGAGGCTTGGGGAAAGGCACTAATTTTTCCCAATTCTTCCCTGTTGTTTTGCTGAAGACACATTGTAAATTGAGTTTAAAGAACAAGGGTCTGGTTATCTTACTGTGACTAAATGAGCTTTGCTACTGCCAGGGACAACAACTAGATGAATGTTCTTCAGGGTTGGTCTCTCTTTTTGTTTTCTTTTCCAATCCTCTTTCTCTCCTGGAGGAGAGGGAATGCCAAGTAGAACACAGGCTCAACAAAACCTCCAATGTAAGTAATGTTCTTAGGAGGAAAGACTCAATGTACTAGACAAAGAACTTCTAAATACTGACCCTTAACCCTTACAAAGGCAAAGATAACAAGAGAAGAAGGGGAGTGGGAAGGGGTTGGGAGTGGTGGTGGGAAATCATAAGGAGTAGTGGAAGAAAAGAAGACAGTGAAGACATCAGTAAACATTGAACAATAAGGAAGCAACCCTGGGCCCAGGAGTTGGACTGGCAAGATAGGTCATCACAAGCTGTACCCTCACTTTTCATGCTAAAGCCAAGGTAGCTGTGCCCAGGAGTGGACCTCCCTGTCCAAAACAAAGATCCAAATTCCCAGAATCACAGACTGTATGATTTGGAACAATCCTCAGAGCTCATCCATCCTGGCCAGTGCAGGCATCCCTCTACACTGTCCCTAAGTCTTTCTGCACAAATGCCTCCTGTGATGGTATTCCTTTGTTGCACCACTCTGAACATTCCAAAGTCCTTCCTAACACTGCGCTGAGATAAATCTGCCTCCCCATGGCTCCAAGCAGTTCTATTCTCTCCCACTCTGGGTTCAAATGATGTTTCTTCATGGCCTGCTGAGCAACAGAGGCACATGTGAGGTCTTCCACATATGGGCTCTGGAGTGGGACCACTTTAGCTCTTACCCAGGTTCAGCAACCGACATATTTGCTCTGTGACCACCGGCAAATTACTTATCTTTCTGTGCCTCAGTTTCTCATCTATAGAATGGAGATATTAATAATACTGGCCACTTCAGTACTATTACTGTGAGAATTAAATGAGATAATCTGTGTAGAATTACATACACCGGCAAATTACTTATCTTTCTGTGCCTCAGTTTCTCATCTATAGAATGGAGATATTAATAGTACTGGCCACTTCAGTACTATTACTGTGAGAATTAAATGAGATAATCTGTGTAGAATTACATACGGCATGAAAAAGTCATACATTAAGTGCTCAGTAAACCTCAGCTACTGAAATTATGCAATAAAGTATGGGTTCCTCCAAGGCAAAGACTGTGTCTTATTTATCTCTGTAACTTTTTTGCCTCGCACAGGGTCTGGCTGAATATTTTGTACAAAATAAATGTTTACTAGATGACTAAATAATTAATTGGCAGTAGTTCCATTCTGGCATAAATTCCTACACATGCTCTTGTCTATGACATCTTTCTTATAAAAACCTACCACCCACCTCCTCCCCTGACTCCAATTTAGCCACTATTTGTTACTACTCAATCTAGAAATACCTAACTTCCCTTCCCAAGATGGGATAGAGAGCCTTATAACAAGGTTACAAGAGCCACATTCGAGGGCATCAAGTCCAACCCTGTGGAGGAAGTTGCTGTGACGCATCCTGCACTGTTTTCCTGTAGCCAGTTATAAAGTGTGATTGATGTGTTATATGGCTTATATGGTGAGGACATGTGGCCCTGGGGACTACAACTCCAGAGGTCTGCAGAGACTTAAGCAAAGAAGAGTAAGAAAGCTCTTTTGGAGAAACTAGATCAAAGAGCAGGATGACATGGGATGGGATAGGGGAGGGATGGGGTGGGGATAGGCAAAGCTGGGGAAGAGGAGTATCTGGGAGCTAGCCTGGGCTCTGCATCTAGCTGGGGGGAGATAGAGGCTCCACAGAAGTCAGCAGTAAGCTGAGAGCACCACTGGTCTAGGGTAAAATCTCCCGCCCCCAAACAGGAATGTCTCTGCCAAAGGAATGAAGAAAGGCACCAAGAGAAAACTGGAGTCAGAAGCAAAATGCTCTACCAAGAAAATTAATATCAAGGACTTCTTGTTAAAAGTTCAGAGCACTTTCTCACCCATCAACTCATGCCCGTCCCAGTCTTTCCCAAAGTCAATAGCTCATGCCTGGTCAGTACTGAGCCCAGGACTCCACCCGGGTGCTCCAGGTTCCTTAGGTCCACTCAAACATTTGAAGGGTTATCAACGACAGACCAAGCTGTTTAAGATATACAAATGGAGGTAGAAAAGGTGGGGAAATTTTGACTTAAAAAAATTTTTTTTCTTGAAAATCAATACTGCATTCCCCACGGTGGGGGGTGGGGGGCAACCCCAGGGTTGGCTACCCTAGAACCCCGTTTGCTAGGAACTCTCTCCTTACACATCTTTCCTCCCCACCGCTGGCACACGGGGTGAATGGCAGGGCACACCAACAGAATGAGAACAGAGCTTCCCCACAAGCCCCCAGCATCCTGGGAGAGAGGATAGAGAGCCGCCCCACGGCCTTCACAGGAGCGGGTAGAGGGGGCGGAAGGGGGAGAGGATTGCTTGTTTATTTGTTTCCTGGAACACCCTGTTAAGAATCTCAGCAATTGCAGTTAATGCCCTATCGTTTGGCAAGCAGAGCTGCTTCTCCTCGTTCCCAGCTGCACGGGATCTAATTCGCGAATACACCATCTTGCATTCAACACTTAAATGGAAAACAAGCAGCCCTGGGAGGGAGGCAAGCGGTCTAACTCTGCATGCCGGTTTCGGAGGGATTTATCTTTCTAGGTCGGTTGACTGGCTGATGCCGTTCCCGTCGTAGGCTTCTTTGAGCCCAGACCCTTTCATCTTGACTCCAGAACCCACCGTGGGGTCAAATGAACATCAGGAGAAAACGGGATTTGGTGGGGCCTTAGGCCTTGTCAGTATAAAATAGTAACTAAAATCTGTTTGAGAGCTCAGATTTTAAAGGGAGATTCTGCTATTCTTCCCACTGGAAACCTGGTTAAAAGAAATTAAGGCCTCTCTTAAAGGTAACTAAGATTAGAGGGCTCGGTTTCCGTTTTCTGTGTTTCTGTGGGCCGAACGCCCAGGTCGGTCAGCGAGTTTCTCTCTGTGTGGATGACGAATTCCTCTCGCCTGGATTCTAAAATGATAACTTTGCTTGGTGCTGCAGCTGCGAACGTCTAGCGCCAAGCGATCCAAATCTGGCCTTGGAGTTGCTGGAGGGAGAAGTGGGGGTGAGTGGGGAAAGGGGAAGAGCCTGTCTCCGTGAAAAGTCTGGTGAGCGGCGAGAAGGGAAGTAACGGCGGTTCCTCCAAGCTTCGGCCCCTTTAAGTGCTTCACTGACTCAGCTAAGCTTCCCCCTCAGGTCGCGTTTTTTATGAATGAAAAACGTTCTTACATTCATTATATAAACAAGCCTGTGCTGATTGGCCAATGGCCCCCGGTGCATGAATTATGTAAAACAGACCCCTGAGGGGGTGGAGAGAGACGTACCGTTGGCCAATGAAGGCCGTAGTCGATGGGGCGGCTCGGCTGGATTTGCCCACAGACAGGGTAAACAAGAGGTGATGGACAGCCGCGGGAACGGCCGCAGGCCAATGGGAGCGAGGCTGGGCTAGGGCCGCGGGCCAATGGAGACGGGCGGAGCAGTGGGCCGCGCGGGGCCGGGCCAGCGCTCCAGCCTGGTTGGCAGCTGCGGCGCAGAGTCCAGCCGCTGGTGCGCGGAGCGGTTCACCGTCCCCGAAGCGGATCGGCCCAGCCAATTCTCCTAGGCGCCCAGGCCCGGTGCGCGCGTGCGTGAGCGCGCTTGCGCCGCCGGGGCTGCTGCAAAGGGAGGAGAGCGGCCGCCTCAGGTGAGGGGGCGTTGCAGGGGGACATCGGAGGGGGAGTCCAGAAACGGGTTCGAAAGGCCCCGCCGGCGAGAGTTCACGGGCTGGTTTAGAATCCTCAAAGTCAGGGTGCACTATCTGGCGTGAGCCCCCCGGGGCTGACCGCCCCCACCCCCCGCGGCCCGGCCCGGTCCGGTCCGGTTCCTGGGAGGCGTCGGGCGGGTGCGGCTAACGGTTCCGGAGCGCGCGGAGAGCGGGTTACCGCACGTCGCGGAGGAGGCGCGCGGGAGCGCGAGGTGCGGGGGCTCCCGGATAGAGATGGGAGAGTGCGGAGTTGCGGGTCTTTACAGTCTCTGGAGACCTGAGAGCCCCGAGGGGACCTGGAGGCTCGCGAGAAGAGACGCTTGGCGGAGCCTTGCAGTTGAGAGGAGGGGGCGGGAAGCAATTTGAGGGGGATTATTTGAGAGGTGCTGCCTCCTCCCCGAGCACCGGGAGGGGTTAAATGACATAGGCATGTGCAGCCTGCGGGGTTGGGGGGCGGCCAGGAACTTAAGCGGGCCTTGCAAGTTTCAGGTTGTGGAGAGTGGACACCCAGTTCCCCCACTGCCACCCCCAGCAGGCTGAGGGCGTCGGGCTGTGCGGCGACTCTCGAGAAAAATGGGGGAGTACCAGAACAGCTGCCTGGGGATGGTGGGGAAAAAGCGGGTGCGGAGGGGGGACAGAGAGATGCTGGAGCTTCGCGCTGGGTTAAGGGGTCTAGCCTCATTTTCAGAGGGCGGGAGGAACCTTTGGGGGAACCAAACTCTTGGTTGAGGAGGGGATGCCAAGGAGAGATGTTTCGGGTGGGGGTAAGGGTGGGGGTGGGGGTGGGTTGGAAGCGATTGGTAGCGCCCGGCGCTGCACCTTGTTTTTATGAATGTTGGTGACTTTATGAATGAAGCGGGTTTCTTTCGTTGGCTCACTGCTCCCTGCGGCTTTTTTTCCCCCTCTTTTTGTGAATGAAGCATTGAGCTTTCTTCCTAAAACGCTGGGGTGAGGGGCCTGCGTCGGAGGTTAGGCTTGCGTTGGGAGTGGGGGTGGGGGCGCAGCTGAAGGAGTTTTCATGAATGGGGAAGGCTGGGAATTGGGTGGAAGTGTGTCTTGTTTTGTGAATGGGGCCCAGCGCTAGGGATCCAGTTACAGCCTCTACCTGATGTGGCGGCCGCGGCTCGCTCTCCCATTCATAAAACCAGGCCCGCTGCGCGCCACGGGGGAGGGGCCTCGATCCGCCGCAGCGCGGTGTTAAAGTTTCGTGGGGACACCCGGGAGTCTGGAGGTTAGAGGGGAGGCCCAAAGGAAGTGGTTTAAACTCCTGGATGAACTCGAGCTTTCCCTTCAGGCTTTGAAAAAATGATACTTTGAACACAATTTTTCTGGCCCTTGAACTATGAGGGCCACTTTAGAGGTCCTCAGTGCCTTTTTTGGGTTCTTTTATGGCAGTTTCTTTACGTTGTTTAATTTTTTACGAGTTATGAGTACTTTTGCTCTTTAGGGTGAAGTATTTCATCATGATACTCTGAAAATATCTCCCCCTCCTGGTCTCCTGCTCGTTGTTTCCTTTCCCCCAACAAACATTTATAGAATTTCTAAGGCCACAGATTAATCTGACAGATTTTCAAAGGTGACAGAAAACTCTTTTTCATACCCCTCAACTCACTGCTGAGGAACCTCAACTCACTGCTGAGGTTGCTCAGATTTTGTATACGGCCAGTTACACTTGAGAGGCAGGCTTTATTCTAAACGATTTTGCGCTGTTTGGAAGTCAAGCAGACAGGCTGGCGGGAGTGTTTTTCTAGGAAGTTATGTACTGTGTGCTATTTTGCTCCTCTCTTTGCTTTGACTTTGAAAATATCTGATTACTTGGGCCAAAGTGCTGAGGAGGAGGCTGGCGGTGAAGAGTTTCCTTGTATCCTGCTCACTTATGAAAATTTGATATGCTCCACAGTGTGAAAAATAAATTGGATGAAACTGACCACTATTAAAAAAACCTTCCTATTTAAAATTTGTATACAATAGAAATTATACTATAAGCAACTGTGCTTTGCTTAGAGCTGGGGTAAGTGCAATTAATGTTTTCTCCCATTTTGTTGACTTAACTGCATTTTTATTTGGAGAATAAAACAAAGTATTCAAGAAGGTGATAACTTCCCAAAATTGTTTCTTTATTTCTCCCAAATTAGAAAAAGTTCTCTCCTTACCCTTTGATCCCCAACTTCTCTTCTCAGCCCTAACACTTATCAGTGCTGAAATGAGTTTAATTTTAATCTTTTTGATGTGTCTGGGAAAATTGACTTTACTGTAAGAAACAAACTGAATTTTCTTTCCATGGATCTTTTGCTTTTAATGCTTTTTTAAGATTTAGAGATGCATTTAAAATATATGCAGTGGAATTTACTTTTCATAGATATTTTATTCTTTTAGAAATTGGAGATATCACAGATATCTTTGTACATCGCTGTGGAGATATTTATGACATTACAAACACTACACCTGTTTGGACAGAAGGTTTAGGTTTTAAATAAAGAGTTGTGTGTAAAGATAAGTACACTTCTGATCACTTTATTCCTGATACTACATAAAGTGTTTTACCACTGATCTACAAAATACTTTTAGAAATACTGTGTATGTCAGATTCTTAACTGCCAGTAATTTGAAATACTTAAACCCTGTTTCTCTACTTCCTGTCACTGTACTATCAAACACGAAGTGATCTCTTTTTTAAAAACTCTACTGCAAATGCCCTGGAGGATCTTCTACATGAAAGAATCTTGAAATCATCCTTTTATAATTAACATAAGATTTGGGGGGTTTTATGTCTGTTTTTTTAGGGGACAGACAGTACCAAATCTATAATCTTTATAAAAGAAAAAGAAGAAGAAAAGAAAGGAAATGATGGCTGGGTAAATGGATTTGGCACTAAGTACACAGTGCACCTTTGATTAATCAAGCCTGGCATTGGTCCAGAAACCTTACACCTTGAGTGGACTTAAGTTCAGAGAAGGTAGTGATTTTGCACAGGTTCTAAAGAAAGAGCAGTATAAAACTGCTTCATTTCTCTTTTTTCCCTCTTCTCAGTTAAAATCTCCCAAATTCATTACAGGAGGATCCCTTTTCCCCCAGAAATTACTCAATGCTGAAACCTTTCAAAGTGATATTAGAGACGTTGGAATCACCATGGATGGATTTTATGATCAGCAAGTCCCTTTTATGGTCCCAGGGGTAAGTTTAAGTTTATGTGGCTTTTGGTTTGTTTTGTCCTCCCTCTTCAAGTATGAGTCTTCTCCTTATTGGTTAGTGGGTCAAGCCCCTTTGGACGTGTTTACTACATTTGAGTCTTCACTGTGTGTTGGCCTCTTACAGAAATCTCGATCAGAGGAATGTAGAGGGCGGCCTGTGATTGACAGAAAGAGGAAGTTTTTGGACACAGATCTGGCTCATGATTCTGAAGGTAGTGAAGCTTTCCCCTTCTATGTTGTGACTTCCTCAAATTGCCCCCATTGTCAGCAGCATGTAGATTCTTCCCCCTCTTCTCCCTAGCAGAGTATCCTCATTCTGGGGTCTTCTGTTTTCAATTCCAGAGTTGTTTCAGGATCTCAGTCAACTTCAAGAGGCTTGGTTAGCTGAAGGCAAGTTTCTTGGCTGTCCTGTTTTCCATATAAAACATTTTACTGTGCTTTTTAATAAAACGTCAAGGTCTAAAATGAAAATCTCTTTTCCAGCACAAGTTCCTGATGATGAACAATTTGTCCCAGATTTTCAGTCTGATAACTGTAAGTACCTTTCAGGGGGTGGCATATTTGTTCTGAAATTTTTTGGTCTTGGATAATGAATGTCCAGAACACTCTTCTCAGCTATAGCTAGCAGATTTGGACAGTATGTATACTTTTAGTTTTTTCAGAGTTAACCCTGAAAATTTTTATTTCATTCCTTATTAAAATTATTTCTGAAACTCTGTTGTGGGTAAGATTTACTGAACATAATTTCAGTCTGAATTTCTTTTGACCTTAAGTATATTGCAAGGCTTCAAGCTCAAAATTATAAACTAACTGACATAATATATAAAATGTTGGACCAAAACATCTATTAACAGACATTCTTATAGCTTTTCTTGTTTGTTTTATAAATTAAGTCCTTGATGCAGGTCATGAACCTGACATTTTTGTTCCTTTTAAAGGTGCAGAAAATAGTTAATGGCAAATTATAGTTAATTGTGATTTCACCCAACATTTTGTCAATTTTGTTTCTACTTGTAAGCCAAGAAAGGATGGTCATAAGGTGACCTGATTTGCTCTTATTTTTCATGTAGTTGCTGTGGTTTTACTCTTCAGAGATGAATAAAATCTTTTTCTTAAAATGGTCATTAAGTGCTCATTAGTTGATGTACTAAAATGCAGTGGGGAGCTCAAAAGATAACTCTCAGTGCTGGCAGGGGCATGGTTAGCTTTGCACTGATCTTTTGGGGCTGTCCTCAACAGGTTTGGGAGCTTTTATGGTCCAGGCAGAGCTATCAAGGACAAAGCTGGCTGATGAAATTTGAGCAGCACAGGGCCGCTCTAAAGAACATTAGTCACTGGTGAATGAGCAGGTTTAAGAGAGGCCTGGAGAAAATGCTGCCTCTCTTGAGAGTTGCATCATAGAGAAATTCATGTCTCTTAGTCATAGTTTATAATAGCAAGCACCTGAGCCAGGCAAGGTTTCAATTTCTCATTTTGCACCAACAAATTCTTCCCAGCTTTGTTTTATCTGGGGGGGGGGGGGGGGGGGGGGGGGGCGGGGGGTCTGTGTATGTGCATGTGTATAAAAATGCTACTGGGAGAGAGGGTATCTTTGGGTCTGAGTAAAAGATGAGTGTTCTAAATCTATTAAATAGAAGAACAGAGGTAACAGCTAAACATTCTTTAATGATAGGCCGTTATCAGCACTATGCTCTAACCAACTGAGCTAACCAGCCAACCTAGATTTCAGCATATATATATATATAAAACAGTTATTTTATTTTTTGGTTTTTTAACTGGAAATACCTTTTTTATTGAAATATAATTGATTATACATATTTGTGGGGTAGAGTTGACTATCAGTATTTGTGTTCAATATGTGATGATCAGATCAGGATTATTAGCATGTTCATCACCACAAAACATAATTATTTTTTGTGTCCCCACAGCCAGGCAGCACATTCTTCTCTATGAATATTTTTCACAGCCTTGTGTTGAGGACTAGCTTCCATTCCAGTCATTTTTTGTAAGAGCCCATGGTTATTCCAGGGGAGGGAAAGAAACTCATTCAGATTTAATGAAACCTTATGAGTTGGTTTGAATCACCCAATCAATGACCTGTGTACCAAATTTACATTTGCCTGGGAAAGCAAGCCTTTTTTCTACAGTATCAGAAACATTTGTAACAAATGTTCTTACCAGTGGCCATTGCTAATATTCAGACTTCCCTGTTAACAATGATTTCATTAATTTTGTATGTGCCCGAGAGGGAGAGGAGAGAGGGAGAGAAGGGGATAGAGAGGAGGGAGAGGGAGAGAGAATGAAAGAGAAATACTAAGTAACATGGATAATCGTTTTTATTTCAGAATATCAGTTTTAAAGATTATGGCTTTTTTTTGTAAACACTATAAACTCAACTTCTAAAGAGATTATATTTTGTAATTTTTCCAGATAATGGGTTTTGCCCATAGTTATCCATCTACCTATAAGTGAGATTTTAATAAATGAAACCATTGTTCTTATAAGTCATATAGAAATGCTCAGCTTACCTCTAGCTGTACAGTTTCACCTCTACCTCACAATTATAGACATTAGTAAAGCATTCCCCACCTGGCAACTCTTAAAGGTTAAATCAAGGGAATAGAAAGTACAACACAGGTGTTCCGCCAGTGTCTCCAGTTGTCCCTTGGCCCTGAGAAGTAACTGTGAAGATCCCAGATTGCTTGAGCTTGAAGACCCTTGTAGAGACAGTTTTGCCCGACCCCCTCGTTTTACAGAGGCAATAATGTAAGGCCCAGATAGCTGGAGAGACCAGTGGTTTGGGGGCAAATTAGGTGAAAAGAGAAAAAAAATTCATAAAATAACATCCTTGAAGCTCTTACAAAGCTGCAGAGCCAGGGGTTACCAGCATGTTCAGATGTATTCAAGGCTATCTGTCATTATTTTGGGTACATAGAGGTGGGTCTCAGAAAGCCTTAGGGAGACTGCCTGCTGTCCAGTCCAACACCTCAGTTTTCTTCCTTCTGTGATCCTGAGGAATTTATTAAATATCTTAGTGCTTTGAGTTTTTCCATCTAGGATTTGGAAGAGAGAGAAAAATTATGAAAACTGACATGTTTTCCAGAAGACATATTAGTGTGTGTGCAGATAAAACTCTGTACATATATCCTATATATTTATAAGTGTGTGTATATGTATATCTATATAAATGTGTATGTAATTAAATATGTACATTAACACAGAGCTACCAAGCCAAGTAATCTGGGTCAGTACATAGTTGTGTACACATCTTTACTATACGTTTTCACAGAATTAACTACAAATCAAAGCCATAGATAAGATTGGAGCTTGGAATGTTTCAGTATGGGGCAGGGTAGGATGTCCCATTCATTTTTCTGAACTGACTGCTTGGGTTCTTAAGGGTGTATTACTAGATTTGTTTGTTTCTTTGTTTTCTGGCAGCTGGCTGTACAGGGATCGAACCCTGGACCTTGGTGTTATCAGCACTATGCTCTAACCAACTGAGCTAACCAGCCAACCTAGATTTCAGCATATATATATATATATAAAACAGTTATTTTATTTTTTGGTTTTTTAACTGGAAATACCTTTTTTATTGAAATATAATTGATTATACATATTTGTGGGGTAGAGTTGACTATCAGTATTTGTGTTCAATATGTGATGATCAGATCAGGATTATTAGCATGTTCATCACCACAAAACATAATTATTTTTTGTGTCCATTACCCAATTTCTCCCTAACTCCCAGCCAACCTAGATTTTAGCATATATATATATATATATATATATATATATATATATATATATATTAAAAAACACGGTTTTTTAAATGTAGATTTCAAAAAATAAAATAAAATGCAGATTTTAATTATGATTTTTTTTATCTCATTTGTTTCAGTTGTGATATTGTGAATATTTACTCTCACAACTTCAATAACTAAACTATTTTATGTTAAGGAGAGAGCATGATAAAATCTTATTTCAAATTTATGACTCCATACCAAACGTAACTTAGAGAATTGTTTTAAAATCCAAGTGACCGTATTTTCCTCCTGAAGTGTTCTTTTTAGATCTATGTTTCAAAAAGAATGGAACTGACTGGGAGAAGTACGGGTAATTTCCTAAGGACCAGCTAATTAACTGATAAGATTGACTTTTCATAAATACATCGCAATAGCTGGCTGGGGAAATAGGATTAACTGTTATGACAGCCCTTGAGCCTAAAAAACATTGTTCTTACTCCTGTTTCACCATGAGATATTGACTTTTCATAAATACATCGCAATAGCTGGCTGGGGAAATAGGATTAACTGTTATGACAACCCTTGAGCCTAAAAAACATTGTTCTTACTCCTGTTTCACCATGAGATTATTCAGCTACATTTTTTTAAAAAAACAGTGTGAGGTTGATATAGTACAGGCAGTGCCTTTCTTTTGGAGAGGGCACATCATTTTGGTCCCAGATGTGGTATATAGCAAAACTCCACATGTACTTGCTCTGTGGTCTTGGGCCATTTCTATTTAAAAAGATCAACCTACAGTCTTTTTGTTTTGGAAGGTAAGAAAGAAAATAGTAGATACTTTAAAAATAAGACGCTTGAGGGAGTCAAGGCTATCAGTTTATACTTTTCAGGAGCTAGTAGTTCTGAAGGTAGGGAGAAAGAAGAAAGAATACTGAAGAAAGCATGAGGAGAATATGCAAGGAGATTATTTGACTCAAGGTTTTACAGTGTTACTTTCAGACTACCTTAGCTGAGAGGGTGCTAAATGATTTTTGAAATCCTTCCTGTTTTGATAGCCTCTAAGATTCTTAGACCGAGGACTCTTAAGGGCCCCACTCCCAGAGTACCCATTTATCTAAAAGAGCCATATGTTTAATAAAATCTGTTTTCATCTAACTTTAATTCAGTTAGGCTTATTTAAGACAATCTCTCACTCTTCTGTGTCTCTTTGCTCTTAGTCCACTAATAAAACTCTATAGCCTTGCCAGTTCTTTGTATTTGGTGAGAAAGACTTGGGATGGGGAATTACATCTGAGTCTGCCAGGCAGATCACTTGTGTAGGTGCCAGAAGTAACAAAATCCTGGCATCATACAAGAAAGTACTATTTGTCCCCTGCTCTTCAGTATTCTTCAGTTTTACAAGATTAAGACATGGGTAGCATAGTTAAGCTGAAGATTTGTAATATGCCATTTTTCTACTGTCTAGTAGTATCATTGTTTTAATTTCAGTCCCAGAAAAATTGTTACTGGTGGTGGAGTGCGGAGGGGTGTGTGATTCTCTACAGAGACTGTTTGCTCCACAAGTTTCTTGGGTCTTAATGGTGGTAAAGTACAGCCAGCCTCAGAGGCTGACAGCCCCTCTTGGGCATACAGCTGCCCTTGAGGCAGCTTGGGCCCATCTGTGCCCTGGCACACAGTGCTTCTCCACTTGGAATCCAAGGAGCTCAGAATCTTGTCAAGTGCAGCTCCCTCTTGAACAGATGCCAGGCATGCTGATGCCATTACCGGATTAGGTTGCTTTTTTAAAAATTCATTTTGTGAACTCATCAAGCTCATTTAACAGAGGCTTTGGTCGTCAGTTTGAATCATTGTCCTGTTCCTCTAGGCTCAGCTTAAATGAATGGCAACATACTAGGCCCTTAGTATGTGTGCACACGAATGCATGTGCATAAATTATAACCATATCTTAACGTAAGTACACCTGTGGGCCTGGCAGGTGGATGACAATGGGCAATCAGCTCAGATGTTAAAGAGAGAAGAGCCCCCATAAAAGTCCCCTTTGTAGCAAATAAAGGAAGCTCCTCTGCTTAGAAGGAGGAAGTGTTTAAGGGAAAATTGCAGCAGAGGGTGCGAGATTTCAGAGAGCAGGATAAGATCTAGCTATTAAAAGGCCAGGAGTTCAAGGCTGATCTGCCGAATGGCCAAGGCATAGAATGGGATTATGTGGTCAGAAAGACTTCAGAGAAATGCTTCTGGTGGCACTGAGTTCACTGGAGGGGGTGTGGGGGCAGATAATGAGAAAAGGTAGATATAAGACATTTGAAAATAGCCAAAATATGTTATGAGCAAAAAGGAAATCACCCATGAGCTAAAATTTATCTCCTGGATTTGATTTTCATAAAGAAGTATGCTTTTCCATGAAATAAAGCCTGGATGTTAAACCAGCTCTATGAGCTCTCCCTCAGGATGATTATTGAAGATGTGGAAAAAAATCTTTAAGAAACCAAACCAGCTTTTAGCCTTGTACTTTGTGAAGTCTTGAAGTAGATTTCACCCTCCAATCCCAGACCTCCATACTCATCTGTTTTGATGTCTCATGAACATCCAGGTGGGTATTTCTAAACCCTTCAGGCCAGATCCAAAGCCAGGTAAAAGAACTGTGAAACTGTCATAATAGTAGCTCTCCCCGACCTCTGCAGCCAGAGAATCTAGTGGTGTCTCCAGAGTCCCTCTCCCCTGGGGAGGAAGCCAGGTGGCTCCTGATGTAGTTACTGGCATGAATGGGAAAGTCTGGAGAGGCAGGCTTCCAGATAGAGCTGTCCCCTAAAGCAAACCAGCTCCCGTAGGGGCAGGAGAAATACCACTGAAGTCTGTTTCTCTCAGCTGGTAGCTACAGTCAGATTCTGAACAGGGCTGCGCATGATAGTTTTTCTTTTGCCTTTCCCCTTTGCCAGAGGGCACTTCCTGACCTCACTTCCAGCAGACTTGCACACCTTTGCAGATTTCAGCCAAGGGTCTTGGCTATTTGAATCCTAGGGAGGGTGCTAGGCAGGCACCCCTTCAATGTCTGAAATTCTTACATAAACACAGCACACTGGGTGAGCAAGCATCCCTGCAGCAACAGCTGGGCTCTGGACACTGGTAGGTCTGCCCCAGCTAGCTGAGCTGCAGATTCCCCCTCTCGCCTGAATGGAGGATTCCAAATTGGTTGTGAATGGAGGGCGGGGCTCACTTGCAGACTTTTTCAATGAATAACCAGACCCCATTGTGCAGCCTGTGGAAAAACAACCAACTCTAACAACACTAGGACTGTTAGAAATATGCTTGTGATTGGCAGCTTGGAGAGCCTCCAAAATTAGTTTCCTTTGGCTTCCCTGCTGCTCCCTATTCTCCAAGCCTGGGCTTAATGGGGTTTGAGTTTTCTTTTAAGTGTTCACTTTAACCCTCAAACTGCCAGGCTCATTGCCTGGGTTTATGGGGAAGGACCAATGAAGCCTGCTGCCCTTTCTTTGTCTTTCATTTTAGACTGTAGCTGTCTGAAGGGAGTAATAATAGAAAGGGTGGTTTAGCTTCTCCTGGAAGAAAGAGGTGTTGAGACTTGATCTGAGGATATTACCCTTTTATCTCCTTCCCCTGGGGTTGTGGCTTCAGCTCTCCATTAAAGATTCCTGCCTACTCTTCTGCTCTCACCTCCACTTTTTAACTCCAGGCCTAAAGAACTCAGACGTTTGCCTGCCACGACACAGATATGTCTTGCTTAGGCTTACATTTTATCATGGGGGTGGCAAAGCTGTAATTTCTCTACTCCTTGGCCTTCTCTCTCCTGTTTAATTTTTCACTGTGGTCATATAAATGGCATTTTATAATGCTACTTTCCAAACTCTCATACTCGGCTATGGGGGAACCTCATTATGGCTGTAACCCTTCCACTGGGCTCTAATCAAATTCTTTGCCTCCCAAAATGAACATTACAGGAAGTACCAGAAAGAACCCAGCCTCCAAGCAACCCCCAAACCAGAGTGGCTTCCTCACACTGGAACTAGGCCAAGTTCTATGGGTATACATGCCTCACAGGTCTACCTTAAACATCCTCCAACATCTTAGCTAACAGCTCACAGACATACTCCCAAAGGGCTGCATGATAAGCATAAAAAGGACAATCAGTTAAAAAGCAAACCAAAAGTTAATAAGAATGATCCAGTGCAATGCTCTCAGGATTTTAAAGAGGTCTTCTTAGTTCCTGCTCCTCATCCTCACAACCATAAGGCTGTTTGCACTTGTGTTTTGCTTAAGGATTTTTTTCCTGAAATTTTTCGCTTGCTGTAAATTGGTCTTGCAAGCATGTCTTCCTTTCCCTATTAAAAAGAGTACAGGCCTGGGCAGATTGTGCTTTTGCAAGAGAGTTTGGAACCTCTCAGGAGGTAACCCTAGATGGGGGCTGTGTGAGAGGCTGCTGATACGCGTGCTTCTCCAGAGGGGCTGAGGAGGACTTAAGCTTACATAAACACTTTTCAGCCAAGTGCCTGCAGATGCTTTGCAATAGCCTGAAAGAGCACTTAATGAGAGTCTTTTATATTTTTCCCATAGAAAAGGTAGAATAGAAGAGGGGGGATGTCTCTTCCACTCAGTCACCCACAGTAAAGACCAGATCCTGGAGCCTACCCCAAGTTTCCTAATCTGAATTTTAATAGAGAATAATTGAGCAGTGATAACTCTGCTGTGCTGGGAGATATCTTGAGTCAGAAAATTTCTCCTCCTCAGCTCCATCTTCATTCCTTTCCTTCCTCACCAGCCATGGAATTTTATTTCTTGAGGAATATGGGGAAAACAGCATAGGGTTTTTGATGTATTCTGTATTTGGATGAATATAAAACTTAGTCCCTGCTTCCCAATTTCCATTCCTGTTGAAATAAGAAACAAACCATGTTTCTTAGGCTCTAAGTGTCTCCAAATGCAAAAGAGGCCCTGTCATGTGTTTCCTTATACCGCCTCAGGGGCAGTGGCTCCTCTGCGCACAGTGGCTACCTGGTGAACGGGATGTGTATGTTCTCTACCATGTTCCCTTCCCACCCATCTTCCAGAGCCCCATAGTAGCTTTCAGTAACTATGTAAAGGGTCTCTGATCCTAAGTTCTGAGGGTCCTTGGGATGACCTTAGAGATAAATAGGAGAAAGCTAGTTAGGGCTATTTCTGTTTCCTCTTTTGAACACATAACACTAGCCAAGTGTTGCTAGGCCACATTTAGACTTTGAGCAGTTAATGCTATGTTTACCAGTCTGACTGTGTGCTAGAGAACAAGTCACAGTTTAGGCACCCTTGATGCACTTGCTGAGTTTCTGCTTTTAGGAGAAGTGGGGCTATAGATAGAAGGGAATGGATCTGGGGCAGAAGCCCATTTCCCTGGGGTTTGGATTTTCGCCAGTCAGATTTTAAGGATGAATTTTAAATTTGAAGATGAAGATAAGATTTTCCACAGTGCTTAAATCCTATTTCAAGTACTGTTAACGTTTTATTTTAGTGCCAGTTTAGATAAGAATTACATAAGTTGAGAGTAAATTATAGAAGGGATGTTAAAGTTTAAGCTTAAGGTTTATTTAGTTTTGCGTTTTTTAACCTTTCAGGAAAAATGTCATGTTTTCCCTTTTCCTGATTGCATGTTCCGCTGTGAGCAGCCCTCCACAGTGCAGGCTGCTGAGGCTGATGTCAGGCCACAGTGGAGGAGGTCACCCTGTCATCGCTAGCAACAGAGGAGTGGGAGATCAAGGGCTCCCTTTAGACTTCTTTCTCAA
This sequence comes from Galeopterus variegatus, assembly GCF_000696425.1. Classification (NCBI taxonomy): domain Eukaryota; kingdom Metazoa; phylum Chordata; class Mammalia; order Dermoptera; family Cynocephalidae; genus Galeopterus; species Galeopterus variegatus. The sequence continues at coordinate 314,787 of NW_007727707.1, read as the reverse complement.
TCTTGAAAATAAAACAAATAGTTGCCTATCATATCGGTAAAGGTTGAATATTAAAATTCTTTGAACAGCTGCCCAAGGAAAATAGTAAAACATTATTCTAAATAATGCTCGTATCTTCCTTTTGGTGTAATTAGACCAATCACTCACATATTTATCCTGTTAGTCTCTTAATCAAAAAATTAACCATACACCCCAGATGGAAGCCAGCTCTGTGGCTGTAGGTCTAAAAAGCCCCATCCCATAGTAGTTGAGTGGGGGTGGTACATTATAAGCTAGAGGAACCTCTATTTTTGTCTTTACTCTCCTCAGAGTCAGCTGTGTACCCTCGGACAAGCCTTTTACCTGACTGTTAAATGCTTTGGTTTCTCCATGGCCCACAAGTTCAAGAATGTGTTAACACTTTGCAATTAGAGACAGTATTTTTTATGGACGAGTCTGATATCTATTGATACATGAGCCCTACCTCAATCAAAGTTGGTCCAGTTCTTTTCTAAGCTCCTTTTCTGCTCTTTAATTTTTAACTCTTATGTTCAAGTCCTCTGGGTTTTCATTTTCAGAATTCTAAAGCAATCCTAAATTGTTAGGATAAATGAGTCTTTTAAAGAAAAAGAACTGTACACATCCAAGCTGTTTCAAGAATAATGCTGAAGTGTGGAAAGAATGTGAACTTAAAGGAAGTAAATCTGAAGCTGGTTCATCTGGGTCAAAAAAAAAATCTCGACTACCATTGGCATTCAGTTTTCCTCCCATTAGATAACAGAGGTTTTCTGTTTGGAAAGGTAATTTTGTACTGAGGACAAGATGCAGCTATTTAGTGACAGACCATTGTTCTTACAATTCACCATCTATGAATCAGGACATTCTTGAATTGGTATGTACACCCAAGTTGGGCTCCTCTTACTTACATGACCACTTTTGGGAGGTGAGAAGGAACATTAATCCAAAAAAGTCTTTCCTTCCATTTTAGCCAGATGTAGAATAGAAACCTTTAAAAATCATCTATGTCATTATTATTAGTATTGATAGAGGTGAAGAAAAGACAAGGCCAGAATCCCAAAACCCACTTAGCAACCAGCCCTCCTAGTTGATGACCAAGGACATAACCTGCCAGCTTCTCTACCCTGGCAAACTTGCTACTGGACCACAGGTTACCCTTGATGACTCTGTTGCTCTGAAGGCCAACAACAGGTCAGTCCATGCCTTCCTGTGACAGGCCCATCACTCTGAGCTCTTCCTGGGGCCCTCTCAGTCTTTGGAGGGCAGGAGCAGCTTCCAGCCTCATGCAGAGGAGGAGGTAGACTGCTTAGAGGACTTCTTTTGCTCTTCCTAGCCAAAGCCATGCCCTCTTTGTCTGTCCCACTGTCTGATGTTGAGGACCTTTGTTATCCTTGACCTGGATCACCTTTTGGAGGGAGGTAGTGAAGAGGTAGGGGGAGCCTTGAGCTCCCCCTGGAGTTTGGAGTACGCCCCATGTTTTGAGGGGTCAGCTGAGTGTACTATCCCACCTCTTGGGTTGTAATTATACACTATACAATGATCTCCCAAGCTGATTTTCATGGGAAAAGTGTAGTTTTTCACCTTCTGATCAATAGTATTATTTCAGTTGGTGAATTGCTTGTGAGATGCCATGTGCTGTTCTGCTGGCCAGCCGCTGCCATTGCTGGAAGAAGCCATTGGAGGGGGAAAGGGGGGAATTGTTTTGCTGGATGTTGTAACCATTGAACTGGGCCTAGCAGAAGCAAATCTCCAAACTGCCTTCCCTCGCTCTGTGTTATATGAAGTCACTAGAGAATATAAACCTTCTAGTTCAAATAATATGGTTCCAACAGTGTAAGAACACCGCCAAGTAAAGCCCTTTCCTATAAAGTGTAAGCCCTTGTCAAGTCAATCCTTCCTGCAAAGAAATTAAAATCCCTTTGTAAGTGAAAAACCACTATTGTCATCTTTTCCTTCCTTTATCCTAGTCAGAAGGGCTTCGTTCTGGGGTCTAATGGCAGCAACAGCCTGGGACCCCCTGAAGCTGGAATTGTTAACGTGCTTTGGCACCTTCAGAGCTGGATTTCTCCATTGTTGAATCTGTCTTGTATCCCATATAATCCACATTCCAGGAAGCAGTAAGGGCATAAAATACCATAACACTGGCCCTATACAAACGCATTTTAGAAATGCCTTGCTCTCCAGAACCAATATGCACTCTGCAGCATCTTGTCATTGAAGCACTGATTCTATATACAGCCAGCATTTCCCCAGAGAAAGCAACATTCGAGAAGCCTAGTCATTATATGTGTCGTAACCTAGACCCATACTGCTGTTGTCAGCTTGTGTCCATGGCAGAGATTTAGGGTTATCTGAAGAAACAAGACATGGAAGAGAGGCTTACAGAACATGGCCTCATGGTTTTAATGTTTTCATGATATCAGTTCTGTTATTTAACTTAAAGCTCAGGTGGGGGAAATTACCAATAACTTTTTTTTGTTTGTTTGATGGCTCACCGATATAGGGATCTGAACCCTTGACCTTGGTGTTATCAGCTCCATGCTTTAACTGAGAGAGCTACAAATGAGCTAACCGGCCAGCCTTCTATTGATAACTCTTAATTCCTGTATCCTAGGAGAAATTCCACTACCTTTGCAGGTGGCCTCTTAGAGATATTTCAGATACCACTCTCTACTCATGCTATTTATACATTTTCAGAGTTGGTTCAGTTCTTTTCTAAGCTCCTTTTCCTCCCTTTAATTTCTAACTCATATTCAAGGCCTCTAGGTTTCTATTTTCAGAATTGTAAAGTAATCTTCCAGTGTCCCTGATAACCAGGTGTTCTGCCAACCCATTTATGAACTGAGTGGGCTCTTTGGAGAAAGAGTCTCTACACTATCTTTCAAGCAAGGTGCCTAGCATTAGGAGCTCACCAACAAAATTCCTTGCATCCCAAAAATCTTCCCCAGAAAGGTCCCAACTCTTGAATTTCCAAACACTTGGTACAACCTCATCTACTCTTATGGGCAAGAAAGGCATTTCCTTCCCTCACTTCTTTTTTCACTGTAGCAAGCCCTCGCTCTAATTTCAGTGGTTATTATTTCACTCTGGTATTCCCCACCATTTTTATGCAGGTTCATCAAAACTTCAAAAACTTGAATCTCAATCTTAAGCAGATCTTGTTCCTATACCAATGTAATCCTAACCCTATTCATTGCATCTGTCTTTTCCCATGGTCCATCTCATGATAAGGTCAGAGCCTTTTTTCTTCTGCTGATTATATTACTCCAAGTTTCTTAAGTCTAGATCATGAAGAGTAGAGTGGTTTTTTTGTCTACACACCAATTCCTGAAGCCTCTTTTCTGCTGACTATAGTTTTTTCCCACTGCATAGGAGAAATCTGATTCCAGGAGCCAAATGTTCCAGGAACTAGCTTTACCAGTTCCTAATTTGGCTCTTGCGTTATTTATTGTACAGAAAATGAAATTGGCCTTATAGGAAGGGCTTCTGTAATTGTTTATTGACAAATTCTGCTACCTCATGGTATAATCCTATACCCTGCAGCCCTGACATACACTACCAGGGTGACAGTCAGTCCTTTTCCTCCCCAAGAAACAAAAGACAAATAGGAAAAAATACCCTGGCGTAATTAACACCATAACCCCCTCCCATCATCACTATTAGTCACTAATCTAAAATCCTGAATTCTGCAGCCAGGCCAATCCTGAAGCAATCCTTCCCTATACCTACTGATACCAAATCCTATCCCAGAGCAGAAGCTTTGCTTTCTTCATGTAGGACTTGGCCCAGGACAATTACAGCTGTTCTTGCAGTTTGAGATTATGGAATGAGCCTACCCTGGAATCTCAGCCCTGTATGTGATATGTCCACCTAGGTGTTAGTCATGAGATGTTTGGAGGGCCTGGATTCCACACCAGAGTCCTCTGCCATCCTTGGGTCCCAGGATTTAAATGCACAGGGGATTCTCTAAGCCAACATACTTTATTTTTCAGTCTTTAGCTCCATATTTCTTTATGATCTCCTGGCCTGGTAAGCTAGGTTGGGCCAGTTGGAGCCCACAGAAACTCCTGTGCCTTTTTCCCCTAAGGCTCAGAGCAGCAATAGCCTAGGCCACCCATTTCAAGCCTCTCCTCCTCGCCCTGGTCCTGGCCCTTCACAGTTTGGTGATGGCAGCTTTGTGCCCTCTTGAGGAGTCCAGGGATGAAATCTAACAAGTTGTCCAGCTGTTCTGGTAATGTTCTAAACCTGATGTTCATATATAGTCAGAAGGAGTAGAAATTCATCATTTTTTCTCAGGAATGTTTTGTGGTCTTGAGTTGGGCATATGTTTTAGTTCTTGATATATGTGCATTAATATGTATATGGAATTACCAATAGGCGTTATTTTCATTGATCATTTTGCCCTTTCTAGGTTGTTACCTTATCCTTTCTAAGTGGGCCAAGGCCAACAAAATATTTGAGAACCACTGGCTTAGACTTTAGAGTATGACCAACATTTATCCTGTGTAATTTTGGATTCCCGGGGCTATATTATCCTTCTGATTTGGTAACAGGTCAAAGGTTGCTTTTTTCATGTGTGAATGCACAGTTTTGGTGTTCTTAGCATTTCTACTTTTGACATGTTAGTCAATTGTAAGATAAAGGATTTTTTTCCTCCAAATATCTCAGAGGACATGGGATATAATATCTGTCTTGTTGATTTATTTTTAAAACATATTGCTGCATTTGCTTCATCTCTGTGTATACTCACATATACTTTTTCTTTCTGAACCATTTGAAAGCAAGTTGCAGACATTATGACATTTCAACCACAATACTTTAGTGTGCATCTCCAAAGATTAAGGACATTCTTCTATGTAGCCTAAGAAAATTAACTTTTATTCAGTAATATTCGGAATTCCCCAGTTGTCCCCAAATGTCTTTATAGTTGAAGTTGATATTGTTTTTGATCTAGGATTCAGTTAAGAATCATACATTGCATTTATTTTGGTGCTTCGTTTATCTTCTTTAATCTGTAGCAGTCTCCCCACCTTTTTTCTGCCCCTATAACACTGAATTTTTTTTTTTTAAGAGTACTGGCCAGTTATTTTATTGTTGTTAACTTTTTTTTTAGGATACATTTTTAAAAGAACATCTGGAAATGCTGACATTAGGCCTGGCAATCTGTATTGTTGATTCTCTCACCTCTCACATCCACATTATTGGATTGAACTTAAAACACTGATAAAAGAGCAGAGTGTAGCAAATGGAGATGATTGGGTCAGAGATGGTTTGTGCATGTTTGAGGCTTTTGAGGGACTCATTAAAAATTTTTATGACAGCTTGTTCAATAGTTGATTTTACTATTTATGGGTGATTTTTACTATATTAAAAAGAGAACTTATGCTTACAAAGGTTAGCTGTGTTAGATATTAAAGAAAACAGCACATTCCCCCATACCTACTCCAGTTCTGCTTTTAGAACTTGTGCACCCTAACTAAATTTGATAACATTTCCAATTTTTATTTTTGAAGATTATTACTAGGCAGGATCATTGTTAACCATTAAAATGAGTTTGAGTGTGCCTCTTATTCTGTTTAGAAATCCAAAAGACATCTCCTTCTCCAGATATTCTTTTTAAGTACCAGAACTTATCTGCTTACTTTATCTCCTTGTGAACCTCCCTGGTTCCCAGGTTCCCAGAACAGGGTATTATCTACTATCATTGTCATTCAGTAGTGCTGCTGTAGCAATTATAAAGAATATTGAGATATTAATAATAAATTTTATGCCTGAAATGAGTTTCTAATCCACTCAGTCCTAAAATAAAGAAATATTTCTGACCCGTTGTGGTAATATGGTAGAACTTAAAAAGTAAGCCTCATCCTATCTATGTCTCTTTTTCTACTAACTAGCTATTTGAGCTTTGTCTCAAAATTCATCAAAAAAGGCCAGAGCTAAGAACAGGCATCAGTATGCTGGATAAAAGACCTTCTGGCTTTGTTTGGCTTTTCAAACCACAACCCAGGATACATTCCCTCTCGTGACTTAAAGCTCTCTGGATTTTGCCAGTGGAGTACTCAGACAAGTTAAGGGTAAATCAGGGGAGAAAGGAGAAGAGGCCACCTCTGCTCTTCCCTGGTGGATCCTTCAGTTCTTTTTTGCCAGTGCCATTTTTATATTCACATGTCCCTCTGCACGATAGTCTTTTTCTCTGCCTTCTTTCTTCATGTTCTACTCATTGCCACAACCAAAGAATAGTATGAGCAGATGTCTCAGGCTCCCCTCACCCCCACCCCAATTCATGAATTAACTAGTACATAATTCTTCCTGTAGAGGGAAATAATGTGGGGTTGCAGTAGTGTAAGAGAGAAGCAGTGACCCAAAGCTGGTGGCCTAGAGAGTGGCAAGCTTGGGAGTAGGCCTTCACTTTTGGATTATGGCTCTGAGATCCTGGGAAGTATCTGGCCATGACTGTTTACATACATTCCACATCACATTTGTTCAGAAGTGCTGTGGGAGGCTCTGGAGACATAGGTTGGCCACCTGAGACATAGCCTCATGGACATGCCATTCAGAAGCAGAAATTGGTGTTCTGGTTAACTTGCATCATGAGATACAAGTTTCCATGTAAAGTAAGAGGATCGTGGCTGTTGACATGTGACCAAATAAGGTCCTCCCCCGAGGTCAGGGCTGCAATGCTGATTTTGGAAAGATGAGTCTGCCCCACATGAAGGTAATGAAACTGAAGAAGGGAGGAAGAAGACCCCAAAACAAAACCTGAATGGTGGCAAGTGGTAGAAGACAGGCAAAGCCTGTGTGAAGCAAAGGAAATAGGATGGGCTTAGTCCTTCTCCCCTCAGACCACAGTATCACTGATTGGCAATTTCTGTAACGCTCTGCAGCCACATAAATGTTTTATGTATTCGCCACAAAGTCTGTGACAAATTGAAACTTTAATGATTAGGAAGCATCAGAGGAAAGCGTTGTTAGACAAGGTGGTTTTTGTCTTTCTAAAAAAAAATTCCTTCTGAATGGAACTGTCATTCATCATAACATTCAACAAGAGTGTTTTCCTTCATTTTCATCCTTGGTGCTGTAATAGTGTAGTTCACTGTAGCACTGGCAAGGGGTGGCTGCCTTGGACAGAGTCCACAGGCCTGTACTTGTGGGCAGGAAACAGATTCTGTCAGCAGAGGGAATTATTTCTCTTGAATGGACCAGTTTGTGTATTTTATCTCTTTTAAAACAATTGGGTTATTTCTTTGGAAGACTGTTTCTATACCGTCACAGAAGAAAGATTTAATAAGATTTGAGAAATCTTAGTATTATTAACTCAATGGTGCTTTTTGACCAGGATAGGGCTGCTTTTTTTTTTTTTAAATAGTAGTTTTAATTGAAGTAACAGAAATCATAAGGGTATAGCTGCTTGATGAGTTTTCATAGGCGATATGAGCATTTAGATCAGTTAACAGAACTTATCAGAATATAAGAAGACTCCTTAACAGACACTGTCCCCTTGAGAGTAACCTCCATCCTGACTTTTTTTTTCTTTTTTGGTGGCTGGCTGGTACGGGGATGAGAACCCTTGACCTTGGTGTTATCAGCACCATGCTGTAACCAAGTAAGCAACCGGCCAGCCTCATCCTGACTTTAAACACCATAGGTTAATTTTGTCTCTTTTCAAACTGTATAGAAATGGATTCAATTCATACAGTGTGTATGTTACCCTTTTGTGTCTGGCTTCTTTTGCTCAACATATTTGTGAGATTTGTCCATGTAGTTAAGCGGTAATTGTAATTTCTTTATTCTCATTTCTGTGTAGTGCCGAGATTTTGTTTGGGGTTACATACCTATAGATACATTTCAGAAAAACTGATATTTTTACAATATCAAGCTTTCCAGTTCATGAACATGATACATGATATAGCCTTCCATTTATTGTGAGTTCTTTGATTTTCCTCTGAGTTTTGTAGTTTTCAGTGTAGGCATCTTATGTGTCCTTTATTAGATGTTTTCCTAGGTATTTTATGTTTTTCTTGCTGGGGTAAATGTATTTTTTAATTTCACATTGTTTTAGTTACTATATTTAGAGACAGTTCTTTTTATAAATTGACCTCGTATCCAGTGACCTTGCTAAATTAGCCTATTGTTTCTTATATTTCGTGGATACTCTTATATTTTCTATATACCCAATCAGACCATCTGTGAATAATGACAGTTACATTTCTTCCTTTCTAATCCATATGCTATGCATATATTTTTCCTGCCTTATAGCATTGGGTAGGCCCAGGCCTGATTTTTGATTCCTGTGTCAGATGGAAATATCTTCTAAGGAGTTCCCTAGTTTAGTAAGAAAAGCAACTGTGAAGTTAAGTTGGTTGACATGAACATCATATCTAAATTTAAAATGGTGTTATGGTGATATACAAAGCAATACATTGTACTTTGTAGTGCATACCCACAGATAGGAACTTAATTAAATCTTATAAGCTAACACCTTTTTCTTTCCTACTCTTGACAAGCAAGATGCTTGTGTATATTTCTGCATGTATCCCTGACAGAGTTCTTGCAGTCAAATAGGAATCCAGACAGCTCACTCAAAGTGTTCCTGCCTCAGAGGTGGTAGCAAGGGAGGATTGTCCAGAAGTTATTTTAAGGAGGGGCAGGGCTTCTGGGGAGAGAGATGGGGTATTCATGGCAACAATGTGGAGTCAGTGACTGGCTGTAGAAGATACCAGTCTTCCAGAGTGCTTGCAACTGTCTAAGTGAGCAGAGGATATTGATCAGCTGGAATATAGAAGGGGAATGAGACCTTTTAGGTGCAACACTAGAATGGGAGGCAAGAAATGCAAAAAGTGAAGGCTGCTGTAGTCAGAGATGTTAGCTTTCTGTAGGGGTGAAAGAGAGATCCCGAGCAGTGTCCTAGAAATAGGGGAAGGTTTAAGTCGTTGCGTGGATTTAGGTATATGAGGTGTGTCTTCCGCTGGAGAAAGTAGAGTACACGTGAGGATACAGCTCTGAGACTTGGCAAAAACTATTCTTCCGTTGTCTGCTCCTGCATTGTCTTCCTTCTCCAATTCTTTCCCTATATCTTATAATGCCTTTTTGATTTAGCCTTTTTTCTCTCAGATTCCCTCTGGGAGACGATATAATGGAATGACTCCGAACTGCTTAGGTAGGAATCCTGGCCACTTACTAGCTGTGAGACTATAGCAAGTTACTTTGACCCTTGTTTTCCCATTTATAAAATGGAGACAATGGGAGCAGCTTTCTCATTGGGTTGGGAAGTTTGAATGAAATAAGATACGTAAGAGCAACTTGGCACGAAGTAAATGGTAAGGGATCTGTCTGGCTGCATCTTTCTTGGTCTGTCTTCCTTGTTCTTTTCCAGAGGTATTAGTTCTTCTCATCCATTTTTTTCCTTTGTTCTAGGGCACTTTCTCTCAACCAGGTGTAATGTGATATTTTTGTTGTTTTAGTTAAAAAAAAAAATTATGTCTTCTATTTTTAATGTACAAAGTAGATGAGTGGAGTGGAATATCTCCCATTTCTATCCATGTGGTAGAAGATTGCCAAAATGACAGTGGGGAGCCCTTGACGCCCCTCCCCTCTCATAGCAGCGGCTCTGAGACCCTGAGCAATTCCTTTGGGCCTCAGGGTCCTTACCTATAAGTGTAAGGTCTTGAATTAAGTGTACTGAGGCCCAAGTCTATCTCTAACTGCATATATGAGAAGATGCTAATAGTCAGATCCCTCACTAAATTATGCATGCCAATGGGGAAAGGACCATGTCTGTTTTGCTTAGCATCATACCACCAGCGCCTCCAGAATGCTTGGCCTGTAGAGGATACTCGGAGAAAGAAGGAAAGAAAAAAGGTAGGAAGGAATGGAGGGAGGGAGAGACAGAGGGATCTTTATGACAAAGAAGATGGTCCATATTAATCAAGAATCATCATCAGGGCATCACTGACTTTGTGGACCCATCTTCTATAACACTGAGCTTAAATTCAGTTTCTAATTCTTGAAGGTGTTTGTCAGCTCAAATAGTCGACTTTTTTGGCATTTCTTTTCCACTCCCTCAAGAATTTATGGTCTTTTTTCAATTCCAATTTATTGCCATTCTTTATAGTCTTGGGTCTCTATCATCATTTAGTAAGTTGGCTGTGCAAAGGTAAATACTCTATTTTTGAAAGCACAGGGTATAATTACACAATATCATAGCACCATCTGCAAGGTGCTGTGCCATTTTCTTTATTTCTTAAGACAGTGTCACATACCTCATTTTACAAATGAGGAAACAGACGGAAACAAGGAGCATTCCTTGGGCATCTGAGTTCCTGCTTTAAATAAATCACTACCTCTGACTAATGCATGCCATGATCAGGCTCCTTCACACATTCTCTAGTCCAGCAGACCTTTGGGGAGCTGACCCTTCCTCAGAGCCCCTAATGGCTTTCCTGTCGGTGTAGATCTGTGAAAGCTTCCATTCTTGTTTCTGCAGTGTTTCATATTCTTCTCCTCCTCAAATGGTTGATTTCTGGGGGAAAATGTATTTATGATTAACATTGTACCCAGCGTTGTAGGGTAGATGTGGTCTCTGCCTTCAATGTTAAAAGCCAGTTGAAAATATAATCCGTTTATTTACTGATCAAATATTTTTTGAACTTCCCTTTTGTATAGAGAACTTAAATTTTCACATTTAAGACAATTTGGGGGTAGAAGATACTATATAATTTAGAGCAACCCACTAATAGTACTGTCTAGCTTTGAAAAAACAAAGATGTCAAAATTAGCTGGCAGTTTAGGTTCTCTTTTTAAATGGATATATCCTATTCCTGGAACCATTATAAAATTCTTCTTTCTGGGCAACTTTAGTTTACCCTTTAGTGTGTGTTAGTCTTGTCAGTGGAACTGATAACTTTTATAATAATATTGTAAAAATGTCAAGACATTTCTACAACCTCGAAATGATAAAACTGAATTATACCATAATTGTTTTTACTTTCCAGACTTAGGGAAAGCCCTGATTATAAATGATCACCTTTACATAAAGTAAGAAAAGTAGATTTTTCAAGGACTTGTAACTTTTGTTTAAATCGGGGCATCATTACCTCTCATTATTATTTTGCCGGAACTTTTACGGCAGAAGACCAGTGCAAGGAAGGCCTGCACTGGAGGGATGGTTTTCCATGTCACATCCTCTGACTCTCTTCTCATTTACTAACGACATTCAAACAATAACAAGCTAAGCTAGTTTCTGTGTCTGAATGTCTGAAAACATTTAATAACAATTGAGTGTTGGTTGCCATTGATGTCACCATCAAAAAATCACAAGAGACGCTAATGACTTCTAAATATAATCTGCTAGTTCTCAATTTATTTCATGTACTCAGGAAAAGCAGTTGGAGTTATGTAAGAAAGGAATTATGAAAACCTGTCTTTTCTAGTCAGTCACTGGCAAGATTTTACAGTGACATTGCTTTATAACCTTGTCATCTGTGTTAGAGTCATTGTCTCATGTGTTCACTCCTGAGCCCAGAATTTGGGGTTGTAGGAGGCACCTGAGAAACCAGCTGGCCAGAAGGTTGTTTAGTCTTATCATACAGAAAAAGGGTGATCATTCAGCTCATGCTAGCTAGTATAATCACTCAGAATTTAAAAAGCACCTGAAAGTGTTTTAGGAGTAAACATTGAGTCAGACAGAACATTTTAGTGGGTCACCAGGGTACTGGCTGTGGTTAGCTATTTAACGAGACCTTTGATGCTGTGGAAAGTGGCCAGCACAGAAGCTTTGCACATTCTCCTCTCCCACCTTCCAAGGCCACTGGATAGGCAGTAGCTATTCTAACTCAGAACTAGAAGAAGACAGCCCTCATCGTACAGCATCTTTAGAGTTTGTCCTTCTCCTTTAGGCAAAATGCCCTCTCTGAAACAATTTAGCTCCTAGTAAGACAGAAAAGGCAAACCTGGTTTTTCATTCTTTGGGTTTTGTTGGCCTCTGTGTGTAAGCCGCCTTGATGTGAAAGATTCTTGTTACTTTGCCCTCTCAGAACCATATATGGAATATGTAGCTGGCTTCCAACATAAAGCAGCAGCTCCATGTACTTATTTCATGACTTCAGGAAAAGTCATTGGCACCATCTACGAAAGCACTGGTTATGAAAACCTGCCCTCACTAGTTGTTCACCAGGGCAGGCCTAGAGCAGATGTTGTGGGCACAGAGGTTGCCAGGACTTCTCCTGTATGCAGTTAGCCTTTCCTAGGGAGTGGGCCAGTCTGTTGTTTCATTCCTTTGCTTTAAAAAAAATTTGTAATGCCCCTAAAGTTGAGTATTTCTTACTCACAGCTGATTATTTAGAGTCACTTGAGGATGGACTTTTAAAAAATCATGTTTAATTTGTAAATATACCTCTGAATAAGAAATGTATTTGCTACAGCAATTTAAAGCTTTTGATAAGCTAATGTGTAATGTCTACCAACATATTTTTGGCTGTTTTGTCCTCTTTGGAAACAAAATTCTTCATGTCTGCAACTCTTGGTATTCTACTACCACCTGTATTTTTCCTGAAGACCCATCACATACAGGATTTTTTTTTTTTTTCCTTTTTGTCTTTTTTCGTGACCGGTAACGGATTGCAACCCTCAGTGTTGCGCCCGTACCGGACCGGGACCGGCAACGAGATCGCAACCCTCAGTGTTGCGCCCACACCTCGCTCAGCCAGTGAGCGGCCGTCTGTATGTGGGATCCGAACCCTCGGCGGGAGCACCGCCGCACTCCCAAGCGGCGCACTGTAGCAGTGCGCCACCGGGCCGGCCCCACATACAGGATTTTTAAGGGTTTCAGAGCCTCTGGGAAGTAAGACCCATGACCAAAGAAATTTGGGAAAGAAAGACGTGACTAATTAAAAGTATGAGACGACGATTTCTAACTTTAAAGAACTTTTAATTGGCTTTAGGTGGAAGGTTATATGTTTAAGTATTTTGCTTTCTCTGATGTGAGACTTGACATGATTTCCAAGAACAATTAGCTAGTTGCAAGGTTTGCAGAAGGAATCATTGTGCTCCCTGCTAATCGGCTGTCCTCTCTCTGTGCCTCCCTCATCCCTCTTTTGATTCAGTGGTGCTTCATGCCCCACCTCCAACCAAGATCAAACGGGAGCTGCACAGCCCCTCCTCTGAGCTGTCCTCCTGCAGCCATGAGCAGGCTCTTGGTGCTAACTATGGAGAAAAGTGCCTCTACAACTATTGGTAAGTGGAACCACAGAAAGGCTGCCCAGAAAGGCTCTGGGAATAGACATCAAACCAAGTGTTCCAGGTATTATTCAGCAGAGCTTTGGAGTAAAGCAAACACTTCTTTCCTGACTATGTAACCCTTGAGTTGTAGCCCAGTGTTAGTGTTGTGGCTCTGCAGGGAGCTAAGTTCCTATGGTACTGAGCCCTTCTAGGGAAAGAGCCTTGAATGCTGGGATATTTGATCTGTGGCTTCGAAGCAGGTAATATATTTTTCTTCATGTCTATCCTATGTTAATGTGAACTTTAAGCACCAAAGAAGTAATCTTCAAATCAGAATACACAAAAAAGTTTCAATTCTTATGCCCTTTACTTAAGAATATCCAGGCCTCAGGAATGAAGCTTTAATTTTAAATCATTCTTTGCTCTAGAAGATAAACACAGATATGCCTGAACGGGGGAGGAGAAGGGTTGTTCATTCAAGTGATGTTACAGCAGAAATTTACAAGGATTCTGGCTAATTCCTGGGAACCCTGGAATACTTGAGAGAGGGGACCATCCACACCTACATATGCATACAGGAGAATTCTTTTAGAAAAGGGCGAAAAGGAAACCGGAAGCAGAGGCTAAAATTATCTTTGAGAAAAATCACTAGAAGTGTTAAACAAGTCCCTGTGACGCAGTGTGTTTGTCACTTTTCAGAGGTACAAATATTCCCTCAGGGCTGCTGGCAATTTAACTATGTTAATGCTGTCATTTCCTGGCAACAATGGGCTGCAAACTAGCGTTGTGCTGGACCTGGTAACCATGCTAATGGCTTCATCACAGCTAATGGTTCCTTCTCTTTTTCTGTTTACAGTGCCTATGATAGGAAGCCTCCCTCTGGGTTCAAGCCATTAACCCCTCCTACCACGCCGCTGTCACCCACCCATCAGAATTCCCTATTTCCCCCACCTCAGCCAACTCTGCCCACCTCAGCACATACCCCTGCAGCTGGCCCAGTACAAGGTGTGGGCCCTGCCCCCGTGCCCCATTCACTTCCAGAACCTGGACCACAACAGCAAACGTTTGCAGTGCCCCGACCACCACATCAGCCCCTGCACATGCCAAAGATGATGCCTGAAAACCAGTATCCATCAGAACAGAGGTGGGTGCCAACAACAGATCCGGCTTCCTTCACTGTCTCCATCACCCCTCTCCTGTCTTCAGTGGGGGAGGGGAAGCCATCTGTCATATTTCCCAGGTACCTATGAAACTCTCATTCCACAGAGGCCCCTTATGAGGTAAGTCTAACAATGACGTGAATATGACCTATTGCTATGCCACCCTGTTCCTGAGGTACTCCCCGTGGTTTACAGACATTGCGACATCCTTATGAAGTAGGTAAGGGAGAGATCATTGGTACTAACCCCGCCCCCCCCGCCCCCCCCCACAGAGCTACAGCAAGAGTGACTTGCCCAGGCCATACAATCTGTTAACCTTCACCGAGGGCAGGTTTCCTGGATACTGTTTACTAGAATTGAACTTTGGTTTATAGTTCTGCCCATAATTGCTTTATTACCATTTTACTTGCATATTAGGGAAGATTGCTGAGTTTCAAGAGGTGTTATTACTTATCTGATTTTTAACACATTTTAAAAGTAGATTAACTAAGGACCTTATTTATATATATTATTTTTATATATTATTTATTATATATTTATATATCTATTTTAAGAAAGAACTCTCCTGGTTAGACTGCAGGTAGTTTTACAGTCCTAATAAAAAAATTGAGGCATCAGGAGTAACTTGTCCAGAGTCATTGATTCATCAAAAAGAGGCGCAAAGGGAACCTGCTCTGCACAACAAACTTGACCTCAAAAGTCCCAGCCTTGTAAGTTCATTGGTATTCTAGAATTTTGTATGTTTGTGGCCTTCCTTTATGTGTAAGATGTTCTGGGTGCCTGTCTTTTATTTCAAGTCTCTCTGGGATGAGGAGCTAACTGTAGGCAGGTTATTACATTAAGATGGTTACCGTTATATTTCATTTCTGTCTTTCTTGCTCTGCATTGGGTGGTGTAGGGGCAAGAGGACAGGAGAAGGGAGAATGTGTGAGTATATTTTCTCCATGTGTGGTGCAGCCCAGATGCCTGCCAGTATTTACTTGGAGGTTTCTTTATTTCTAGATCAAATGCTGGGAAAAAGTAAAGCACCTTTGTTTGGTTCTGATCCTCTTCCTCCCTTTGCTCTGAAAGTCACCATAAAGAGATGCGTCATATGGCTGGTTGGTGTTTATTCCCTTGGTTAGGCCAAGGGCCACACACCCATGCTATACAGGGCCCAAGGGGTGAGCATTGATTGGGGGGCTGGCTCAGGAGTAGGCCTCTCTTGCGACTGGGAGTTCATCTGGAGGAGACAGCTACCACTAAATTTTTGACAATTGTTACCTTATATTAACAAACTTTGTACTTTTTCAAGAGAATTTAGAAATGTGGATTTTTATATAAAAATTACAGATTTTTTACAAACTTTGTACTTTTTCAAGAGAATTTAGAAATGTGGATTTTTATATAAAAATTACAGATGTTTTCAGGGGCCGGCCCGGTGGCGCACTGCTACAGTGCGCCGCTTGGGAGTGCAGAGGCGCTCCCACCGAGGGTTCGGATCCCACATACAGACCGGTTCCCGCTCACTGGCTGAGCGAGGTGTGGGAGCAACACCAAGGGTTGGGATCCCGTTGCCGGTCCCGGTCCGGTGCGGGCGCGACACTGAGGGTTGCGATCCGTTGCCAGACACGAAAAAAGACAAAAAGGAAAAAAAAAATTACAGATTTTTTATTTATTTATTTATTTATTTATTTATTTTTAATTTTTTTTGTCTTTTTTCGTGTCTGGCAACGGATCGCAACCCTCAGTGTCGCGCCCGTACCAGACCGGGACCAGATTTTTTTTTAAAGTGGCAATTAATTCCAATTAAAAACAACAACACTTTGCAGATTAAATATAACCTCTTTTTGGGCAAAATCACTCTGCAGGCCTGCTAGTTTGTGAACTCCGGCCTAGATACCATTTTTATTTCAGTAGTTATTTGGTGTTATATTTTAAACAGCATCTTGATGATTTTCTGCAAGGGTTATAGTTGGAGAGGAGGGACAGGGTAGGCATATATTCAGTATTTAAAATACTTAGCAAACTTTGTATGTGTTATGCCACGTGTAAAGGAAAACTATTCATGTTAAGTCTCTTTTAATAATATTTCCCCCTCAATCTTTGTTTTTTATCCAAGGGGCTTATGTAACAGATAATATTAATAGTTAACTGAGTTGGGGGAGAAATACCATTCCACTGGAGGTTATTTGTCCTGCAGCACTGGCAGACAGGGTAGCCTTAGTCTGCGTTGTGAAGTAGGTTTGGTCTTCAGGCTACCCAGCCTCCTTGGAAAGGGAGGAGGTTTGGATTCCTGAGTGTCTGCCCTTAGGTGTTCAAAGGGAGAGAGGGGCGAACCAGAGAACAGGTATTTCTTTTTCAGGGTGATTCCTACCTGAATTCTACCTTTCCATCTTGGACTTACTTCCCTTTATACTCTGCCTTCAAGGATGAGTCTGAAATAAATAGACCTCACAAACTCCAGGGCGATCCAGAGATGCTTGAGAGAATTGGGGTGAAGGGTGAAGTATTCTGTAGGCTCCTGATTTGATAAAATAAAAACAATATGGGGGCATTTGGGGTTCTGTACTAGAGCACTGTAGTCTCAAAGCTGAGAGTGCACAGGAGTTTAAATGCAGATCCAGGCATTTAAAATGAAGATTCCTTTTTCCACCCCAGCAATTGAGTTGGTGGGTCAAGGCAGGGCCTGGATGTATTATTGTCACACTTTAAGAGTTGACCCAGCTCTCTCCTCTACCATTATCCCTATTCCAGCCCACCCATCCCTGCTTTCTTTTATAAAGCATAGATTACCCAGTATTCTGAATTTTGTTCTTATTGCCCTTGCCTATTGAGGGTATCCATGTGTGATGCAAAATACATCAGAAACATGACAGTGATTTTAACAAGGCAAACTAAAATCTCCCGTTTGAATTTGTAAAGGTAATAGTAATTTCAATCATGTATCATATCAAGTTTAATAATCACACATTTAATAACTTTTATATTTGCCACATCAGAAACATGACAGTGATTTTAACAAGGCAAACTAAAATCTCCCGTTTGAATTTGTAAAAGTAATAGTAATTTCAATCATGTATCATATCAAGTTTAATAATCACACATTTAATAACTTTTATATTTGCCAAAAAATGGGGCTGATTACTTTTGTTAGTAACTGTAGTTTGTTCTTTACTTATAACTTTTTGTTAAAATTAAAAGGAATATTACTTCAAAACTCAAACTTACCCCTTAACAAAAATACATGGTATTGTGCAGGATAGAAGAAAATACAGTCTTATTTATACCTTTTAACAATTCTGTGACCAAGACAGAATTAAAAACGCCATGTTACAGATAAGAGGCCTCAGAGCAACTAATGGACTTCCTAAAGATCACATGGCCAAATATAGGGTCCTACATTCAGAAACCAAAACATTAACTTACAGCTACACTATTCATTTTGCTTATGATTTTCTTTGGGTTGCTAACATCCACTAAAGTCTACTCAAAGCTGAGAAAGTGACCTTGATAAATCCATTTGAACCTTGAACTTGATCCATCTCGTAAACTACAAAATCCTACTGAATTCCT
The DNA here is from genome assembly GCF_000696425.1 of Galeopterus variegatus. NCBI lineage: Eukaryota > Metazoa > Chordata > Mammalia > Dermoptera > Cynocephalidae > Galeopterus > Galeopterus variegatus. Next base: position 296,860 of record NW_007727707.1, on the reverse strand, counting down.
ACATTACTTAATTTAAACCCATATTTTGACACCTATCTTTTGTTTTGCTTACAGTGTGTCTTATCTATTCAGTTGAATAAAGTAAGCTCTTTGAGAATAAAAACCATGATTTAAACCCCTTTCTTTAGAGTACATTTAGCCCTATATCTTACTTGTCCTCAATATGTGTTTATTGGTAGTGATGGTAGTTTGCTAAGATTATTCTTTAAACAACTAAAATATAATCTAGTCAAAAGCATATTCTTAATGTTTTATATAATCTTAGTACATAATTCTTCACAACTCTGTTTATTTTTAGAAGATAAATACTGTGTTTGAAAGCTATGATTTATATTGGTGATTTCCTCCCTGCAAGGAGGGAATAAAAAACCATGTAATTTGGCATGTTCAGACATGTTCCATTTATCCCAACAGACCAGCTGCTCCTTAAAGAGGAGTGCTTTTCCTTCAGCCATTCCAATCACAAGCTTTTTCATTGTGCCACTTACAGTGTTTACATGTGCTGGGTGGGGGAACTTAGAAAATATTCCTATGTTATGCCTATAGCACTAGCCATATATATTTTTGTCTTTTATTATACCACATCTCATTACATCTTGAGTTGAAGAAAGCTCCACAGTTCAACTGAAGAGGCTCCACTAAGAAATATATCATCTAAGAATTTTGAAATACGCTGCTGTCTTGCAAGGAAAGATGCAAAAACCCAAGAAAAGACAAGATTTAAGAAAAGGATTTTTCCTGTTGTGGAAAAAACTTCTGCTTCCGAATAGCCCCTACGGGCATCAGTATTATAATAGGCTATCATGCTGTAACTGATAGTCAGAATATAGCACCCCAGTGTCATCAAGAAAAGGTTGGTTATGTGCAGTATCTTGTGAACAAGGATGTCACCTAACCTGTTTGAGAAAGTTCTCTCCCTCAGTTGTGATCATCAAGCCTTTAAAGCTTAAAGAGTTGAGCTAAGTTTTCTGGAATTTTGATTTAATAGAAACTACTCATTCCTTAAAGATACTAGATAAGTTAAGGGATTTAGTATACTTAAGTTTTTCTCCTGTTTCTACTTCCTCTCTTAAAGTCCATCCCTAATAAATTGCTATTCATTTTTGTCCTTCAGATTTTGTAGTTTTTATTTTTATTTTTTATTTTTTTTCCTTTTTGTCTTTTTTCGTGGCTGGTAACGGGATCGCAACCCTCGGTGTCGCACCCGTACCACGACCGGCAATGGGATCGCAACCCTCAGTGTCGCGCCCGCACCGCGCTCAACCAGTGAGCAGACCGGCCTCTATATGGGATCCAAACCCTCGGCGGGAGCGCCACCGCGCTCCCAAGCGCCGCCCTCTACCGAGTGCGCCACCGGGCCGGCCCAGATTTTGTAGTTTTTAGAGAGGAAAGAACTTGAATGTGAGTCATATTTGTAGCCTGGCCTGGACTAAAGGAAAGTGTTTGACACATCTCCATGTGCCCCTGTCAATAGCATGTTATGTATGGCTGCACACATTCACTTTGGGATCCGAAACTGAGTTTCATGGATGCTTAATGGAACCTTCTTTGACAGACTGAATAATGTACTTATAACGGATACAGTGCAGTTTTTAAAATTCTGAATCTTAAGAGGGCTTGTTTTCAGAATTTCACCTTGTTCTCTGTAGGTTTTTCATTACATTTTATAAGCTAAAGGAAATTTCCTTCTATCCCTAATTCACAGAAAGTTTTTAACATGAATGTATGTTGAAATTTATCAAACATTTTTTCTGCCTCTATTGAGATGACCAAGCGATTTTTCTCCTTTAATTTCTTAATGTGTTGAGTTGATTTATATGAAACCAGCCTTGCATTCTAGTGACAAACCGAACTTGTTTATTATGTATTACCTTTTGTACGTTGCTGAACTTTGTTTTCTAATACATATTTAGGACTTCTGCATCTGTATTCATGATTGAGAAGGATGTATAATTTTTCTTTCTTATATCCTCCTTGTTTAGTTTTAGCATTGAGGTTACACTCATCACATGAGTAGAGGGTATCCTCCTTTTTCTATACTCCAGAATATTTCATGTGAAATTGGAATACTTTATTCCTTGAATTTGGTGAAGAATTTTCCAGTAAAACAGTTTAGGCCTGATATTTTCTTTGTGGGAATATTTTTTTCATTACTGGTTCAGTGTCTTCACCTTTAACAGTTTTACTCTGGATTTTTATTTAGTTGAATGAATTTAATTTTTTTTTAAGAATTTGTTCATTTTGTTTGAATTTTAAAATTATTTGGCGTAAAGTTGTTTGTGATATCCTTTTTAAAATCTGTAGTTGTCTCTTTTTCATTTTTGATGTTATTTATCTAGACCTTTTTTCTTTCTCAGTCTCAGCAGACACTATTGTCTTCCCAACAAATCAACTTTTGGCCTTGCTTATTTCCTCTATTGGGTGTTTCCTATTTCATTGGTTTCTACTCTTACTAAAATATTCTTTCAATTTCTTTGGGTTTATTCTGTAACTTCTTTGGTTGGATGATTAGCTTGTTAATTTTTAACCTTTTTCTTTATAGTATAAGTATATAACCAAATAAAATTTCTTCTAAGGCTGGGGTAACCATACATTCAGGTTTTCCAGGTCACATACAGTTTATGCCTTGTCTAGAAATAATGGCTAATAGCTTCCCCTTCGCTCCCCAAAGTATTCTGGTTTGGACAATCAGTAATTTGATCTCCTTACCCAAGTCCTACTTCATCTGTATTCCACTAGTTATGATTTGTGGTATTTTTAAAATTCAGTTCCAAGTATTTTCTATTATTTCTTTCAACCTTAGAGTTCCTTACAAATATGTTCCTTCATCGCCAAACATAGGAGATTTTTCTAGTTGCTTGGACTATATGGTTTTTATTTAAATGTCATCAAGAGAGTATTTCAAAATGATTGTAGAAATAGTATAGGTTGGTGGCTCCGGAGCTGAACAGACTGATAGACCTGGGGTTGAATCCCAGCTCTGCTACTGTATGAGATGAAACAGGCACTTAACTTCTGTAAACTTTGGTTTCTTCATCTGAAAATGGGAGAATAGTAGAATTGTTGGATAGATTAAATAAAATAACATTGAGACAGAAAAGGTGCTCAGTAAATGTTAGCTTCTATGACAATTTTACTTTTTTTTGACTATTTTACTTTTTTAAAAAATCATTTATTTTCCATATACTATACTAAAAAAAATCTGTCTAAAATGTAGATACCACAAACTTAACTCTTTGCTTTGTTTAATGTTAAGTTTTTAAAATGTAAGTCTCCCTTTATTCCTAATCTTTTCTCTTCATCATTAGACTTATTAGGGTTGTATATGTACGACTAAGATTTTCACCATCTTATATCCTGGGGACAAGTCATGTTTGCATCACCATCCTTCTCCCAGATTTGATCTTGAGAAATCAAACATCTATGCCTAAAAAGGAGATATTTGGCTCCTCTCCTCTCACTGTTTTATCATAGTTTAGATGGGCCAGTTGGAGTCTAGGCAGTGTTGACAAGCCTCCTGGAGCCCTGGGAGCTCTTTCAGAGTTCTTTGGTGTGTTCTTGATTATATGGCAGGAAAATAAAAATTAATGTGAAGTTGGGTGGCGCATTGCCACCCACAATAAAAATCAGTATTCTCTTTCTGAAAAAGGAGAATGGATGTTCGGTACACAACCAGTGGGGCTCTTTTGATTTGTGTGAGCATGTATGTGTGATAGTCCTCTCTCAGTTCCTTAAGATGTTCCCTTATATTTGCATAGCTTCTGATTTTAGCTTGGGGGTTGCAGGGAAAAGGTAGAGCAGTTGAAGGTAACGTACATTGAGAACTTACCAGTGTGCTGGGCCCTGTTATATGCATTATCTTATGTAATCTTTATAACAAATCTTTGTGGAAGGTATCCCGGTTACCCGTATTTTATTGATGAGGGAACTGAGGCTCAGAGCAGTTATATAACTCACCAAAGGTCACACAGCTAGTAACTAGTAAAGCCTGGATTTCAGCCCAGGATGTTCTGACTTCACAGCCAGAGCCTCTTACCCAGCTATGCTGCTTTTCTATTTTCCGTCTTCTTCTCTCAGCCTTAACGGAAATACTAAGTGTATGGTGTTGGTTTCTTGGCAGATTTTCTGTGTCATCTTTTAGCTGGCCTCTGGACCGTCACTACTTCACCTGGCACCCATAACCACTGTGTAGCCTTCATCGAATCTACACTTTTCTCCTTTTTTCCTGTAAGCATTGTGTTTACTCTGTGTGTTGGCAGCAGAAACTGAAAAGGAAATGCAGAAAAAGCATCTAACGGTTTTCATAATGTAAACCAAATGTTGGTAGCGTGGGTGAGCTCTTGGGAGGAAAGGCGCTATATAAATCTGACAAATAAATAAATAACTGGTTCTTTAAATAAACTGGCACTGAAAAAGCCTTAATCTGTAACCTATTGAGTTGAAGCTTATTCAGTAGTCAGAAGTCTCCCTTTGCTCACCAAATGTGAGTTCATTACGCATGAGCTTGGTTGGGATAGGAGGTGGGGTGGGAGAAAGGGGGAGGGAGGTTAAAGGGAAGAAGAGGTTTGTAAGGAACCAAGCTACTCCTTCATTGAAAATGATTGCCTGTCTTGTAAACAGGAGCATCTTTGCCATAGCTGTATTATGTATACAACACATTCTCAGATGCTTCAAAAAGATTGCAGACAGGGGAAGGGGGTTCAAATGAAGGTCAGTGAGTAAAGTTCTCAAAATGTATTTTGAGGACAAGAACTGACTTATTCCACTAAGCTCTGCAAATAAAAGTCATTATGGGCAGCAAGCTCTGAGAGATTATTTTTTCCAAATATATTGGTTTTGTGACCTACCCCTGAGATCCCCTTTGCTACTCCCACTTCTTTCAAAACAAACCAGGACTGAACAATCCCAATTATAGAATCTGTTCTGCAGTTCACAGGCATCTAAGCTTTATGCATCCTTAAAGTCATGCTGGGGGAGGGGATGAGGTTGCTGGCTGGTGCCCATATAGAAGTACCTTTTCCTGAGGAGGCCATACCAGGCCAACTCTAGAGTTTCACTCTGGAAGGCAAAAAGATGAGCACCGAGCGGAAGTGGGACGATGGGGCGGTGGGGCTTGCCAGCACGGAGGCTCTGGTTACAGGACTGAGTGATACATGCCATCTTGGGGCCACCAAAGGAACTGATTTGTGGAGGTCACCTTTGAAGCTGCTACAATGGTGGCAGAGGGGACAGGGAGAGAAAATGGAAGGTGGATGCCTTTGTTACTGCTCCTTCCGAGTAGCATAAGGTTTGGGAACTTTATAAAAATAAGGCCTTAAGAGTATCTTCAACTTTCTTTTCTGAAAGAGTCAGGTTTGCAGCATGCTGCTGTTGCCTATATTGTAAATGTCAAGCCTATACCTGAGTTGCAAATTTACACTTCTTCAAAGACCATTGAAGGGTTTCCTTAAATAACAGGAATCTTAAAAATCGAGTTTCTGATGAAGTTCTACTTTAGTGCACTCAGCACCCCAGTGATAGGCTCTTGACCCCCTGAACCTTATATAGTTTGTAAAAGTGGTTTAAGACATTGGCCAGGCAGATTCTGATGTTTTCAATATCTGAGATGAAAGGATAATTATATGTAAATTGCTCAGTAGTCTTCATGTTATGAAATGATATTTTGGTGCTGCTTTCCATAGGATAGCAAAGACTCACAGAGAACATATCATGTTGTTCTATACCCTGATCTAAACAGTGTCTCTTCTGCACCCAGATCTCTTCACAGTTCTAAATCTTGATGTTTTAGAAATGCATTGGCCACCTGTTGCCACAGACTGATTCAAATCAAAATCAAATTATTTGATTAAAGCTATTAATAGAATTCAAGCCTAGCCAGTTAGCTCAGTTGGTTAGAGCATGGTGCTGATAACACCAAGGTCCATGGCTCAATGCCTGTACCAGCCAGCCACCCAAAAGAAAAATAGAATTCAAGCTAAGAGTAGAGAGTACTTAATATTACAGGATTATATTGCTGATTTTTAAAAAACTCATTGATTTTTTTTAAAAAACAGTACCCGCTCAAAAGGAGAAGGTCAGTTGGCACACATCTGGATTTATCTGACAGCTAAAGAGTGTTAAGGATACTCGTTGACTAATAACAATAGCAAAAGGCTTTTATTGTTGTCTTGTTTTAAAAATAATGCATATTTATTATTAAATTGTAGATGAGCAAAAAAGGAAAATCAACTAAAATTATAACCATCCCAAAGATAAGCAGTGTTAACATTTAGGTGTAAATCTTTCCATGATTTTATAGGACACCATGATACTTTTTTTTATTTTTGCAAAGCTTTGATGCTCTGTATACTAGTTAGCAACCTGCCTTAATATATCAAAAATACCTTTCCAGGTTTTTATGTATTTGCATATTATATCATATCTAATGGTTGCTTTCAACTAAATGGCTATATCACAATGTAAACCAGTTCCCTTGGTAGACATTTGCATCGGTAACCATCTCTGTAGATTTATTTAATCATCTGATTCAAGTGCAGTTTATGTGCCAGGCACAGAATTATTAGCTGCCTGCTCATCCTCCAAGTTAACAGGAAAAAGTATTTCTCTTTTTACTTTGTACTTTTTTGATTACTAATGATGTTAAACTTTTTGTTTGTTTGTGACCATTAGTATTTCTTCTGTAGTGATTTTGCTGTTTATTCCCTTTATCCAATTTTTCTATTGAGATATTAATCTTTCGTAGATTTTTAAAAGCTCTTTATGTCAACAATATTAACATTGCTGTATCTGTTAGAAATTTTTTCCCCAGTTTTACTTTTGGTTTTGTTTCTGTTTTTTTTCTGACTATTATAGTCCCCTGCCCAACCCCATTTGATATTTTTCTTTTGGTTTTGTTTCTGTTTTTTTTCTGACTATTATAGTCCCCTGCCCAACCCCATTTGATATTTTTCTTTTGGTTTTGTTTCTGGTGTTTTCTGACTTATAGAAATTTATACGGTGAGGTATATCTATGTTTATCTTGATTTTGGCTTTTGGTATGATGTTTAGAAAAGTTTTCCCTCACTCCAAACATGTTTTTCTGTATATTTACTTCCTATTATGGTTTCACTTTTACACCAAAATCTTTAATCCACCAGACAGCTGCCCAAAAAAAAAAAAAATCTTTAATCCATATGAAATTTATTTGGGCATGTGATAAACAAAGGAGTCTAACTTTTTCCTCACTAATTTGAAATGCTAACCTTAACGAGTAGTAAATTTTACAATATATGAGACAGTTTTTGACTTAACAATTCAATTCCTTTGATCTACCAATCTTTCATTCCTTGTATTACTGTTTTAATTATTGTAGTTTTATAATATGTGTAAATACTTAGTAAGTCATTATTTCTTTTAAAACATTATTTAATCTTTTAAATGAAGTTTAAAATCATTTTGTCAAGTTGGTTGAAAAGGTTTTTGCTTTTATAGAATAATTTGCAGTGAATCAACAGCTTCAAAGTTCCTAAATATACAGTATTTTCTCTTTACTTAGATCTTCTTTTCCTCAGAAAACAATTTTAAGATATTCTTATATGTCCTATACATTTCCTGATTATTCTTAGGAATTTTGTTTTTGTTTGCTATTGTGGATAGGATTTTCTTTTTATTTCTTTAACTACATTTTCTAACTGGTTAATTTGTACTCTTCAGTCTTTAAAAATTCATTCTGTCTACAAATACATAATCTGGCCCATATGTAAAGACAGTCTGTGCATGAAATAAACTTACATGTAAGATAAGAGGCTACCACATCATTGCTTTGATTGATTTTTTTGGCCACTCCCTGACTCAAGAGGTTTGAAATGTGTGACATAATTTGGGGAAGAGGGTAAATTGTCCAGAAATAAATTAATTTGAACTTCTGGTCTCCAGTGCTCAATCATAGTAGGTATTCATCCTGTCTTAGTTAAACAAGTAACTTCTTTCTTCTTACAGATTTCAGAGACAGCTGTCTGAACCCTGCCACCCCTTCCCTCCTCAGTCAGGAGCTCCTGGAGATAATCGCCCCAGTTACCACCGGCAAATGTCAGAACCTATTGTCCCTGCAGCTCCCCCTCCCCCTCAGGGATTCAAACAAGAATACCATGACCCGCTCTATGAGCATGGGGTCCCAGGCATGCCAGGCCCCCCAGCACACGGGTTCCAGTCACCAATGGGAATCAAGCAGGAGCCCCGGGATTACTGCGTTGACTCAGGTTAGCATGAAATCCTGCCATCCATTTCTGCATTCTCACATTCATCTGCCTCATTGCTGTTGAGTGTCTTCTATGTGCAGGGCACTGGGGAATAGTTTTATAAGAATTGCTCTCAAAGAACTTGTGAGCTAGTAAAGCAGACATGTTTATGCATAACTGAATACAAAAGAGAACAGAAAAGCTATATAAATAGTAGGAAGTGCAGGAGCATTCATAAGTGGAGCAAAGTACACCTGAGTCCAAGCCAGAAGATTGCCGAGGTCCAGTATTGAGTGATTTAAGATATATTAGCCTTAGGCTCACTGGACACAAGGAACATTATTTCTGTATTTTAGTCCTGTCTTTAGTTTTGTGACTTTGTTTTTTAATTCAACAGACCCATTAAATTTCCAGTATAAGAAAGAGAGTCTACGTGTAGGACAGATTCTTTCTATTCTTGAAATAAATGGTGTTCTGAGAAGGCACCTGATAGTTCATAGCTGTAAGAGGTACTGGATACACCATGAGAAGGGCTGTCTTGTTGGTTGCTTCATGGCTTTCACTGCTCTATTGCAATGCTTGCAACTGGGAAAGTTTGTGTCTTCAGTGGCTGCTGGTATACAGAGGGAGATATATAACATGTTAGGGCATCTATTGTTTGGTAATGGGATACCTCTTACCTATGAACTTAAGCATATCAAGCAGTTTAAGCTGTACTTGGGGGACCTATCCCCCATCTCTCCCATTCACTGCCACATATCTTGTAGGCCAAGCACATTAAATGAGACTATTAGAGGAAAGGAGAATTGGAATTTTTCAGCTTGCACATTTGGCAACTGTTTCCTCCTCATCATTTCCCCTTCCCTTTTCAGAAATGACTTAAACTTTCACTCTGTTTTTGCAGTTGGTGCAAAAGGAATTTGAGGGCAGTTGGTAAATTTTCAACCTTTCCCTTGTGGTCTTTTCATAAAGACCCTGGGGAAGGTGGGGCAGTATGATCTTGAATAGCTTTTGCAAATGGAATGGGATATAGAATTTGCTCTTGGCCTTCTCTGAGATAATACATAGATTGCTCCTTTCAAGCAGAAATTGGTTATGGAAAAGGCTGGAGAGGTAGGTAGAAGGGAGACATTTGTTGCTTTATGACAGAAAAATTACTAAGTGTGAGGTAGTGATAACTTGTAAAAATTTCCACTGGCATTCCTCTTGAAGGCTTTGATGTATTTTTCTCAGGAGTAGGCATGACCAGCAACTTTTTTTCCTTTGGGATTAACATTTTAATCTGTCCTGATGGATTTTTCACCCCACCCCACTTCCTTAAAGCAAGACACTCAACAGATGTTACCATATCTATAATTCTTTGCTCTGAGTGGTATTCCTAAGGTGAAGCCTTGTGCCACATGAGCACAACTCACTTGTCTTCCTTTCCTCTTGACAGACACCTTGATAACATGATGCCTGAAGAAGAGATCACTTGAGTGTGGTTTGGTTTCAGTGTAACGGTCCGAACACTGCAAACTTGACAAACTGCAGTCCCCCACCCCTGCCAGTTCTTATCCTGGCTTCATAACTTCAAATCCCCTAATCCCTTTGGCATAAAAATACCCTCACCTCTTGGAGCAGAATTGTGTGTGACCATCGGCAGTAAAGGGGAGCAAATTGGGAAAGATCTAAAGCAGTCTTCTTCCTCCTCCCCAACGAAAGCCCAGGAGGCAGTATAGGCAGGAGGCTAAGCTTGACCTTTTGAAAGCCTATTTCCTTCTCTACAATTAGTTCTCTCACCAGACTTGGTGCTAATTTCTAAAATGAGTGAATATGAGAATGAGGCATCACTTATTTCCTCCCACGACTCTTGATTAGGAATATCTTATTTTCAGATGGTGGGTTATAGTGTTTCTCGTGTTTCTTATTTGGGTGGTACCTCTTTTCCAGGACAAGGCCAAAAAGACATAACCCTAGAGCAGGAGAAGGTTTAGGGGCTTTACTACAGAGCTGCAGTTAAACCAATATGTTGCTTCTACTACAGAAACTATTGATATTGATGGGAGTGTGTCCATCTGTGTTTCCCTTTCAGAAGTGCCTAACTGCCAGTCATCCTACATGAGAGGGGGGTATTTCTCCAACAGTCATGAAGGTAAGGAGCTTGCTTTTTTTTGTTGTTGTTGTTATAATAAGCTTAAAATTGCTCAATTTCCAGGCTGAGATTTGAGATCATGGATTAGGCCCTCCTTAGTTCATGAATATAAGAGCTAATTGATTGTAATCTTCTGTTGTTTTGCACACAGGGTTTAAGGCATACTTCTAAGCATTGTGAGGGCTACCATCATCTTCAATATCAATGACCCTAACTTAAGATTTCATAGGACAATATGAAGAAAAAATGATACCCCTCATTTCCACACTTCTAGACATGGAAGTTATATAGCTATATAATGCTACTAGCCTAAATTGGAATTTAGGAATTATATTAGTGAGGATGGTTTTATGTGGCCCAAAGATGTCTTAGAAAAAGTTTTAAAATGTGTTTCTAGGTTTTACTTGGTTTAGGTGGGTAACTCTTCATTGTAACTATTGTCACATGATAAATGGTTGCTGCTTTTAACATTTGAGGTGTTCTTCACTGACCTTGAGAGGGTCGCTGAGGAGGTGAACTGGCAGGGGGTGGGAGGGTTGAAGGACGTGGGGGTGGAGAGGTTGAGGGAGACTCTATAGATGTATATTATGTACAAAACACTCTATAGAAAGGCAAAAATGTTTTCTAATTGGTTAAATAAAAAATGTCTGGAAAGAGAAACATGAGAACTGATATAAAGCAGTTTGCCCACAAACCAGGATTATCATATGTCCTGACATTTATTCATATGTAAAGAAGATGGTTTTGTGTTGAGTGTATGCTATCTATTCAAGTTTTTATGCCCAATCCGTTTGGGACCAAACTAATTCATCAATAATCTCACTATAATTAGGAGCAGAAACATTGGGCAGGGTTGAGCCTGTGACTTTGCCTTCATTAGCACTGACCTAATTGGGGTGAAAGTAGTGTACAAATAAGATGCATAAGTGTTCTACAGCATATGGCATCAAGAAGTAGTCAAAATGAAGTTAGGATCTCAAACTTTCCTGGAGGAGCTTCTTTTGTTAAAAATATAAGCTTTTGTAGCTTATTCTTACCACAAGCAATAAATTACACAAAATTTAGAAAACATAGACAGGCAAAAAGATGAAAATTAAATATTACTGTCCAGAGATAATCATTAATTTGCAATTTAGTTTTCCAGTCTTTTCTGTGTATATATAAATATAGAATCATACAGATAATACAGGGCTTATTGTTTTATGATCTATTTTCTCTTTTAACAATAATCATTAACTCATATTGAATACTTACTGTGTTTCAAAACTGTTCTAAGCTCTTTACTTGAATTAAAGTCGTTTAACTCTCATAGCAGTCCTGTTAGCCACATAGTATAATGAGGAAACTGAGGCTCAGAGAGGTTAAAAGATTTGCTCCGGGTCTCACATGGCTGTGAGAGTAGAGCCAGAATTCTGAGCCGAGCCAAGCCCTGGACTGCAGAACCCACACTCTTCATCTCCCTCCACACTCTGCAGCCCATGTAATCTGCATAGCATCAGACACTCCTCCATGGTTTCCTCTTTAATGGCTGCACAGTACTCATTGCATGAGTATGCATTAGCTGATCACCTGTTGCTGAAAATGTAGGTATTTCCAGATTATCCACAAAATAAACCAAACGAAGTAAACATTCATCTAGCTAAATCTTTTCACATTTTCTTGATTAATACTTGAAGCAAAATTCCTGAAATTTCTGGGTAAAAAGGATATGACATTTTTAAGGCATCTGATGCCAGTTTTTGTAAGGCCTGTGTTTTTTTGTTGTTGTTTGTAGTGCATCCTCACAGATTTTTAAAATTTAGGATCTCCTTAAAGAAGTAATTAGATATGAATCAAAAGGCAGAAGACAGCCTTTGTGGGGGAGAGGATAATTTAGCTTTCAGAACTGCAAGGAGCCTTTGCTAAATAGCTCCTGCATGAATGGATGACAGTAGCAAATCTGTGGGCTCATTGGATGGAAAGGGGGCCCTGTTGGGTACCTAGATGAAGTTTGTGGGGCATGAATGGTCTTAAGAGGTAGGCTCAGAACTTAAAGTTACACTTCTGAACAAAAGCATGACTTGAGTTAATAGGTTCAGGACTTCCATTCTGAACCTTAAAAAAGAGAAGGTTTTTTTCTTAGAGCAGGTTCTCCAGAAGTATGTCTTGTTTTCTGTCAAATACCGTTCCCCATGAATATCTAGAGCAGTGTGACTCCCCAAACCTGTGGCATGAGCTTCACCTGGGACTTCATTCTCAGGACTTACTAGACTTACTGATTCAGAAACTCGAGGGGTGGGCCCAGCAGTATGTTATTTAACAAGCCTTGAAGGAGATTCTGATGCACGTTCAAGTTTGAGAACTACAGAGTAGTGATTCTCAACTTCGGCTACACATTAGAATCACCTCAGGAGCTCTTAAAAATTTTGATGTCCTGGCTTCACCCAGAGCAATTAAATCAACTTCTGTGATGGGTCACAGGTTTTAATAGTTTTTAAAGCTCCCCAGGTGATTCTAACATACATCCAAGGTTGAGAACTACTGGTCTCTAGTGTTTTAGACAAAGGTCAGAAGAGCTGATATCCAGGAATCCTTAGCTAGTTTTTATAAGTGTATTAGTTCACAAGAGTGGTTTCTATGGGAAGCTGCTTCCTACTGACTTGGTTAGATGGGAGACCAAGTGTTGTGCCACTGGGCACCCTTTGATATTCTGAGTGTCCAGCCCTGGAAAGGAATGGCTGTCTGCTGGACCACTGGCTGTGATAGGCACAGCTGTGTGGGGCTCTCTTCCAAAGTTCCTGAATGTTTCTACAGAAGCAGTTGATGTCTGCAGCAGGCAAACTAGAGGGAAGAGAGGGAGGAAAACATTTTGCATAATTACAACATTTAGGAAAGAGCATGCTCTTAAAGGAAATATTTTTAGTAAAGCATTGGGTTGCTTACGACACACAGACTGAGTTTGTGTGTTTCCCCCCCACTCTTTCCCGTTCCTGTCCCTGACCCCACCCACATTGAAGAAATTAGTTTAAGAGACCAGCATTTTTAAATGTTCTAAATTACCTTAACATAGTTTTTCTATCCTCATAAGGCTTGACCACAGATGTCCATGAAACAGTTAGCAAAACAAGTGTTTCTGATTGGCATCTGTGATTGCTAAGATACCCCTCCTGCCTTGAGTGTTCACCTGGAATCCTTGCATAATACTTTGTTTTTCATTTCTACTTTGCCCCTCAAACAGGTTCCTCCTTCCTGCCACCTTTATTTGAGTGATTAGATGGTTGTGGCCACAACTGATACAACTGTTGGTGCACATTCAACTGACTTAAATTTCACTTAAACCAATAGCATCTTAGAGATGTTTCAGAGGACCCACATGTGGCAATGACTAAAAACCACAAAATACATCAAAACGATACTCCTTATAGGCAGGCCCTCATCTGATTAGTTTTGAAAACCAAACCAAGAATTTAATCTAGATTTACATTTTTTTTTTCTATATACTGTGAATGTATTATCCTCACCTTAGAGGAAGAAAAGCTGCAAAAATAACATGGCAAGTTTGACAGGTGTGTACACTTTGAAGTAGTTCACTTATAATAACTTTATAATGAGACCATTAAAATATCATTGAAATAATGAAATGTGTATGGAATGTCAGGAAATAGCTTCCTGGCACCCAAGGCAAAAAGCATGAAACATAATGGATTATGTAAGTCTTGTTGATAATATAAAGTTTACCAATTTGTCATAAAAGTCAAAGTTTCCTAGTACCAAATTGCAAACTAATCAGGAATCACTGAATCCCTGACTTAAAGACTAGCATTATATTCTTAAGTCTTTTTTTAATGTACATTATAGAGTCACTCATTTATTAAGCACTTACGTGCAATGTGCTGTAAGGACACTAACATATTCAGGATATTGTCCTTATCCTCAAGGAATTTAGAATCTATGACAGAGGATATAAGATAAAGCTCTCACAGTATCCAGTTAATTTCCTAACAGAACTTATCACAATGTGCAATTACTGTGTTTACTTTTTTAACTATCATTTATGACACACTTATGTACCAAGAGCTATTCTTGGCACTCTGATGTAAAGATAAATAGATCAATGGAACAGAATATATGTTAACTCATTAAATTCTCATAACAACCCTATAAAGTAAGAATTATCTCCCCCAGTCTTCCAGTGAGGAAACTGGAGTGCAGACAGATTTATTCAAGATCACACAGCTAATTGAGGTCTTTAGTCTGGCTTTAGAACCCACACTCTTTAACTTCCACCTTACACCATGTCTCATTTATTTCTTTTTTCCTTTACTGTCTGTCTTCCTCAGCTGGGATGTAAGCTCCATGAGAACAAGGACCAAGTCTGTATTCTTCCCCTCGCTACCTGCCCCCTTTTAGCACAATGCCTGGCATAAATATTTAGTGCATTAAATAATAAATAAATGTCAGTAAAATATACTTCTTTGATACAGTTAAGCAACAGGGAAATCATTCTTGAAATTGAGGAGACAAAAATGAATAATACAAACCTCAAAACAGTCTCAGTTTCCTTCAACTTGGGCAGTGTTTCTTCAGTCCTAGGCCTCTTAGAAATGGTGCTGGTCCTGCCAAGAAGCTACTTGATCTGGGCTGATTGTGAAGAAATAAAGAATAGTGGAATTATTTCTTGGCATATTTACCCATGGATTTTTCAAGTCACAGCAAATCCCTCTCAAACTCTAATGAAAGCCTTTCATTACAGAGCATTTTCCCCTGCCTGTCCCTACTGCATGCAACACACATATACTTGTACTATATGAGCAGGTGAATCAACCAGAGAACTGAGCATAGGGATGCATCCTTTATCAGACATTCTCCTGAGAAGTATGCTAGTAAAGGAACGTACACTGGAGTCCTTATACTCCGGAACAGGCTAGACCTCAGGGAAGAATGTGATCTGCATCCTCTGTTTTGAACCGCTGATCTTGTCAGGTTGCCTGGTGCCATGTGGGGCAGAGCTGAATGCACGTTAAGGACTTGCAGATGGAGAATGTCGGGCTGTCCTTCCTTCTCCTTGCCCCTTTCATTTTTTGCCTTACCTTCTGTATTGCTAAGTGACTACACCAATTGTATGGCTAGGCAATTAATAACTAAAGCCAAAATGTTTCATTATTTTAGTTACACTAAATTTCCATTTGTATTGTCCAGGCTAGGGGTTAGGGCCCACAGACCCTTCAAACCCGTTGTACAGACTGGGTCACGGACTCCTCACATGCCTGGCTGGGTCACCAGACCCTTCATGTGCAGGTCGACGCTAGGTAATTGGGAAAAGATCCTGGGAGCTATTGGCAGACAACACAAGTTCAGTCCTCAGCAGTGGTGGTGGCAGTGGTCGCCTCCATGGGAGCATCCTGGAGGCAGCGGACCCTGTGGATCAGAGCCACTTATCCTTTATACTTAAGTCCAATAACCCAGGATACCTGGGCGAACACGCGCATCCACAGACAAATAGCCAAGGAACACCTGGGCACATGTGCATAGTTTACATTACTTACATCAAATGCTTGGCAAGATTCCAAACCCCCAAGGGACCCCAACCATTTATCTTCACTTTCCCTACACCTTCCCTTCATTTCCTTTACATGTGTAGTTGGAACAATTTTCTTAACCTCTGTTTTGTTGTCTATACAATGAGTAAGTTTCATTACTAGCGATTCTCAAGATTACTTCTACTGTGACTGGTGATAATACCTCCAACTTGCTTTTAAGCTTGATGCTGCTCATCGCAATCCTCTACAGACCCAAATCTTTATTCATTTTGGCAACATTCTTTACCCTCCAAGCTCTTTCATAATTGAATGAGGTATGTAGGTAACAGTAGGGTTACATGACTAAATCACTTGTTGGGTTAGGGCCATTGCTACGCCAATTGTTGGGTTATAGCAATAGCTACACTAATTATCTGGTTGGGGTTATATGACTATGCCAATTGAAGGGGAAGGCAATTCATAACTAAAACCAAAATGTTTCATTATTTTAGTTACGCTAAGTTTTCCATTTGTATTGTCAGGGCTACAGGTTAGGGCCCACAGACCCTTCAAACCCGTTGTACGGACTGGATCACCAGACCCCTCACACGCAGGTCCATGCTGGGTAATTGGGAAAGATCCCAGGAGCCACTGGCAGACAACACAAGCTCAGTCCTCAGAAATAGCAGCAGTTGGGCCGGCCCGGTGGTGCACTGGAGAGTGTGCCGCTTGGGAGCGCGGCGGCGCTTCCACCAAGGGTTTGGATCCCATGTGGAGACCGGTTCCCGCTCACTGGCTGAGCGCGGTGCGGGTGCAACACCGAGGGTTGCGATCCCGTTGCCGGTCCCGGGTACGGGCACGACACCGAGAAAGAAAAAAAAAAAAAAAAAAGAAATAGCAGCAGTAGCAGCAACAGTGGTGACCTCGCAGGGCATCCCTCAGGGGCAGGGGCACTAACAACAGCTTGCAGCAACAGTCTCCAGCAGCAGTAGAGGCCACCCTGGGGGCCCGGGGCCATGTGGATCAGAGTCGCTCATCCTTTATACTTAAATCCATAACCCAGGACACCTGGGTGCACAATTACATTAGACAATAACCAAGGAACACCTGGGTGCACGTGCATATTTACATCAAATGCTCAGCAAGATTCTGAACATCTGAGGGTCCCTGACCATTTTACTATATTTTCCCTACAGTAACCTGGACAAGTTTGTAGGAAAGGCTGAAATGAATATTAGCTAAAAGGAAAATGGAGTGACTGTGTACCAAATCCATCCAGCTAGGACAACCGAAATAGATGAGATGTCTTTTCAGATGTAAAGGCTTAGTCACAGCAACACTGATCCATGCAGACCTTAGAAGCGAGATGTGAAGGATCTTACTGGTGACTCAGCGCTTCCCTGCCATCTTAGCTCTAATAGCAGGAATTGATGCTGCTCTGACTGAGGCTCAGGTGATTACATCAGAACTCAAACACCTAAGTCCTTTTGAAGTCCCCCAAAATTCAGTCTGGCATAGAGATAACAGTAGGGCTTAGGACCTGAAATGCTAGAATCCCATTTTAGTCCTCAAATCCAGTTTTAGTACAACACAGATAAAATTTGTTAAGCAACATGGTCTCTCTCTTTAAATTCTCCTACAGGTTTTTCATATGAGAAAGATCCCCGGTTATACTTTGATGACACTTGTGTTGTGCCTGAAAGACTGGAAGGTAAGTAGCCTCACTCAAGGTCTCTTGCTAAGCTAGAGTGTTGGAGATGTCAGAACACCTCAGTCAGTCTTATCAAGTTAAATGATTAAATCAGCATTAACAATTCCTTTTTGTCCAAATCACTTGAGAAACTTAGGACTAAAGTATTACATATGTATCTTTGTCCCAAACAGGAAAAGTCAAACAAGAGCCCACCATGTATCGGGAGGGGCCCCCTTACCAGAGGCGAGGTTCCCTCCAGCTGTGGCAGTTCCTGGTCACCCTTCTTGATGACCCAGCCAATGCCCACTTCATTGCCTGGACAGGCCGAGGCATGGAATTCAAGCTGATAGAACCAGAGGAGGTAAGCGCTGGAGGCTGGGCTCAGGTGATTTTTGGTTTGCTGTTGACCATGGTGATGATGATGTTTGTTTAGATTCCATTAACGCTTTTTACTGTGTTAAATGTGCCCTTCCTTCTCATTCACATTCTGGCCTGGCCAATGGACTTGGCAATGCCTTTCCTATTAATAGGACAGTTTCCAAAACATGGACAGGCAGAGTTCTGCACTGTAGAATACACAAAAAGTGTTTGTAACACTTCTGCAAAATCTGGGGAATGAGTTCATGAAGGCTTAAACACAAGTAGGATATGCTATCCCTCTTGGAAAGTCTTTTTCAAGAGTTGTTTCGATGATACAAACTTGTTTTGGCCTCAGCCCTTGTATGTCGCAGCCTATATCTGAGGCTACATGAACACATTGTATGACATTTTGGTGATATATTACGGGATGCAACTACCCCACTGCATATTTTAAATGGCTCTAACCTGGAGAAATAAAATTATCAGAGATGGGTCAATCTTATGAGCTTAGATTTTTTAAAATGTGTTATGTGGCATCACATTAGTTGAGATATGACAGAGAACCTCCATTATTTTGCTAATAGAAAAAGAAACATTGTTACTGTCATTTTGCCCAGAACTATTGACAGAAAGACCTATGGACAGAACCAGTACCATTTCTTCAATGGAAAAGACACAACATAGAACCTTTTTCCTGACTATCACGTAACAAAGTAAATTAAATCAGGTCTGAATTTAACATAATCTAATGAGGGGTGATTTTTAGTTTTTATTTGATTTAGAATCTAGAGAGATTATAAATAAAAAAAAAACAATAATAACTGCCCCCCAAAACTGACATATGTTTCTTTTGGTAATATGTACCTAGGCATATGTATTAAGCCAGCAGAGCAAAAGGTATCTCTGAGTTGTATATAATTGAAATGGGAACAGTACTCTTGGAAAGCATTTGAGGAAGACTGAGGTTTTAGATGTTGTTCAGTTAACTCCAGGGCTCACTTTAGTGCACCACGGGGAAAAGTTGGTATGGGGGTTAACAGCAGGAGGTAACAACCTGGCACTTGGTTTTGAAGAAGGAAATGGTCTGAAAGTTAAAACGGGAAAAGGAGAATATATAGATTAGAAACTTAGGAAGAATCCTGATTGGTAGGAGAATAAGGCAGGCTTCTTTAAAGGCTATTGTAAAAGAAGACATGCATATGGTGTTCCCTGTCTTGTATTCATTCACAAGAATGGATAAGTGTCAACATCCAATACTGTAAACAGTTCCTATTAGGCTCAGTCTACCTTCAAAGCCAGGGTTTGGTACCGCTGTATTTTTCTAACTACTTCTTTCTGGCTAAGTCATGTAGAAATGGAGCCATATTTTAGGCTTCCAGCCCTACTGGAGAACCCATTCGCCCCCTCACTGCATTCCTAATAATGTGGCCTGGCTTATGTGAAGTTTGAGGAAAGCATATCACCTAGACTCACAGGCTTTTTGAAAGTAGATCTGTCATGTGGGCAGCACTTACTGATTTATCTCGTTTCACAAGCAGGAGCTTTTATTACTTTATTGCCACTGCCTCGGGCCCCAGCACAGGCTGCCCAGCTGCAGGTAAACCTGGCTATGACCCTTTGTAAAGCTGTTATTGAATCTTCCGCTCTCCTACCAGTGGTAAAGAAAATGATGAACAGATGGCAAAGGGCCTCTGCTTTCTTACTTAATAAAGGAACTAATATTCATCCAGAATGTTCATAAATGCCAAGCAGCCAAGTCATGTGAGAGGCCTGCGGTGGCCTTGAGCCTCCCTTGGTTGATTGGGCAGCTTTGTTTCTTCAGGAAGTGCTTCTTTCCACCCCACCTTGAAGTCCCTGAGCATTCCGTAAGCTCCAAATGTTCCACTCTCTTAACCAGGACCGATTGGGTTCCACACATGCACTTTAGCCTCAGGACACGCAACATTTGTTGAGTTTTCCCCCTCTACTCCTTGTGTAACTGTGAGGGTTCTATTCTTGTTGATGTCAGGAAGATACCAATTCTTGGAAAAAGCTGTAAGAAGTTGTCATGGGGGGAGCTTGAAGGGTGAGGCGGAGGAGGAAGCTGCTGGGGACGTAATTGTAGGCAGCTGTGTGGCTGAGTAGTGCACTCTGGGTAATTATCCATAATATCCATTACACTGTGCATGGAAATTGTGGTTTTAGAACTGCGTTTTGGCAGGCCCCCTAATCAAATGTCTTTTGATAGTCATCCAGCTTAGCACCCTCTCAATTATGACTGACTCGGCTTTAATCTGGAGCCATTTTAACTGTGAATCTGCATTAATGAATATTTTGGGGGGTAGGGTTGTTTGTTGAACATGTGGCAGATAACTGATGCCATGGGGAGGTTTTAAAGGATGGGCTGCTAGAAAGAGCCGCTCCCTGTGCTGCGGCTCCTCTATCTTTAAAGGGGAGGAGGAGATGAGTGGATTTTTTTTAACTCCTTCATCCTCAGTCCTCAAGACGTGTGCTACCAAAATAACTAATGGGAAAGATGAAAGTAAAGAGCTGGTAACAAGCTATTGGCCTGAACCCCCTCCCCCTAGAAGAGGAGCAGCCCTGATTTCCAGCTGCTCTGGTGCTGTGCTGCATCATTCATTACTATGGAAGGAGCAGCCTTGGTGAGGGCTACTGAATCATAGAGCTGTGGCCTGAGAGGATGAGTCAGTAACTATGGCTACCAGAGCTGCTTTGAAATCTGTGCATATACAAAACTCTCTTCAGCAAGCTATTGCATATGCAAGTCAAAGCAAAGAGAGGTTGCCGCTAAAGTTGAAGAATATTCAAGAATTGTTTTCCACAACTAAACATAGTAAAATGATGAGTCTGGACTTCTTTTAAATGTCCCTGTCACTTGAGGCAGACAATTAGTTTCATGGAGTGTCACTTTTTTTGAATAGGGTAGAAGGAAATATTGGTTTAGCAGATTTCCCTTCTCCCCACTATTTACATTGATTTAAAACGTTTATCTTTTCTAACCAGGATGTAATTTTTGGTTAATTTTACCTTTTGGGCTGTTTTGAAGATAGAGTTGAGTGGGTGCAATACAGAGAAAAGAGACCTGGGGACATCATGTCTGCCACCGGGGCATGAAGCAAACAAATGGAAATTGAACTTTCACAGAGTTTCTTACACAGCAGAGTAGAATCATGCCTATTGAATTATTCTAATGTAATTAGGACAAATGCATTCTTATCAGATCATTTTTGGTATTTATTAAAGGTCATTTTAGAATCCTGAATTTAGGAGATGTTGCTTTCATTTTGCCCAAATACTTTAAGGAAATGCTTAATGTGAAATGCTATTTTCTCCATACTTCCCACTCCATGTTTAACATTTGGTTTTTAAAAGATCAAAGGAATGTAGTTTGTTTTTTTAAAAAGCTTCCAAAACCAACCTGGTTTGCATACATTTAAAGACCTTTGAGAAATCTCAGATTTCCAGGATTATTCTTCTCCTACCATGACAGCCATCCTCATAAGTAAGATTTTGGAAGTTGAGATACTTAAGAACAGAAATTGCTTGGCTTTCCTGAGAATTAGATAAACTCTACTAGGAAGTTTTCCTGCCATGAGGCTTCTTTGCCCAAAGCTCCAATTACATCTCCCCACCACTGCACCTCAGGTGGACTGGGCTGGATATAATGCACTTCAGAACTGTTTGAGAAGCCCTGTTAATTTTTCATTAAGTGGATAATGGTGCTGCATGCTTTAATGTCCATTCTGCAAGTCTGCTGGGAGCAGGGGATTGGATGGCAGCAGGCTGAAATGATCTGACTCCCCCGTTACTCCATGAGCTGCAATAAGTAAACATCTCCCAGCCCCTTTCCAATCTTATTAGAATTGAACTTTTGCTCTGCTGGCCCATTAGCAACTCAGTAGTGTGTTTCTAATGTTTCAGGAATGACCATTCTAATTATTCCTTATTGACTGCTACAGAAACCATAGCAGTTAATGGCCACATGTTAATGGTCTATGGGTATTGGTCAATAATTCATATGTGGAGAAACAGTAGAGAGTCTGCATCCTCTGGGATGTTAGCCAAGCCCTCTGCAATCTTAAAGTGATAGGATTCTTCCACCTCTAGATCTCACCTCCTCGCAGTTGTGACTGAATCATCACCTTTTTTGAATGTGTGTTCTTGAGGGAATTAAATGCTTTCCCTTCCAGGTCAGAGAAATGGATTGCTGACCAAAGTAGTCAGGCTATATAACTGGCTCTCCTGGGACTGGGAGAAAACCACTAGGCCCAGGGAATGTGTTTCCATTGCTTCTTTGCTTTCCTGTCTCTTCAGGTTGCAAGACGTTGGGGCATCCAGAAGAACCGGCCAGCCATGAACTATGACAAGCTGAGCCGTTCTCTACGCTATTACTATGAGAAGGGCATCATGCAGAAGGTGAGCAATGACACAACACACTTAGACCACCCTGACTACTGTCAAAGGAGATGTCCAGGGCTCTATAATAAGACTGTTTATAACAGCTAGGAGAAAACGTCAACCTTGTAAGTGATTCTGTGGTAGAGAAGAGTCTTGAGAAAGCAAACTTAAGCATCAGATGAGATATAAAGAGCACCCATAATAAGACTGTTTATAACAGCTAGGAGAAAACGTCAACCTTGTAAGTGATTCTGTGGTAGGGAAGAGTCTTGAGAAAGCAAACTTAAGCATCAGATGAGATATAAAGAGCACCCTTAATGCTCTTGGGTATGTGGAAACCAGAAGATGCGTGTGGAACATCCAATAGGAAATTTAGGCTCCTCTGCTTTACTTAAACTGCCTCTAATTACAAAAATGTCCAGAAACTTAGATCAACTATTGTATCCATAAAGGAGTACACGAAATCAATTTGAAGATCTCTCCTCCCACAAGAGCTTGGTTGAAGTATTTAGTTGCTAAAACACTTAGACTTCCAAATGTGTTGGTTAGTTAAAAGAATAAGAAAATCTTATTTCTCTTTCAGAACCTATAGAAACTGGAATTCAAGTTAAAAACCCAGGACTTATAAAATGGGAGCAGAATCACCTGGTAGCAGGTTGCTCTTTGCAGAATAGAGTCTCAAGCATATTTTGAGGAAGCCAGTAAAATAGTCCTTATTGGGATAGGTGGTAAGGGACAACAATCTTAAAATCCTGTGGATAAGTAGAAGATGAGAACGGCAAATCTTTGCTGGCGTTTCTTAGCCAGAAAATGTTGTAAGTGCACTGTTCCCCAGATTCTAGCATTTACACATTTAGGCAGTCTACATGGTAGTAGCCGACAAGATGAACTTGGCAGAAACATATGGGCATTGCTGCTAAGAACATGTCTGCACTGAAGCCAGATTCATCTCTCTCCTAGGCCCTGTATTCCCCTCACCACCCTAAGAAAATGTTGAACAGCTTTTTATAATCTTCTGGATAAAGTCCAGACTATTTAGTGCTTCATACAGGCTGTTCCCAGTCAGGCTACCATCTAACTCCTGTTTCCTCACTCACATTTGACTGCTTTCACTAGAATTACCACCTTTTCTGTTAATTAATGTAGTATTTACCAAAGAATACGTGTCACATATGTGTGTTATCAAGCATATTATAAAATGGAAAAACACCTATTAAACTACCATCCTGCTTAAGAACTAGAACATTCCTGATGCCTTCGTTACATGGCCAGCCCCTACTTGTTTTCTGTCTCAGTAATCATCTTTTCACTTCAAGAATCTGCAGTCCCCAGGCTGGGTTAGATGGTCCCCTGTTCTGCTTCTAATAGCAGCTGCTCTTATCTCTATTACTACCCTTCTGTCTGTGCTGTAAATTACTCTTTACTTGTCAGTACCCCCACAGGACTGTAAGCTCCTTTGGGGCAGGAATTGAAGTTTGACTTCAGTGTTTGGCACAGAGTTAAGTGTTCTAGGATGGGTGGTCACCCTGCCCTATTTCCTCTTTTTTAAAAGTATACAATTCAGTGGTTTGTAGTATATTCTCAGAATTGTGCAACCATCACCACCATCAATTTTAGAACATTTTATCTACCCCAAAAAGAAATCCCATACCCATTAGCAGTCACTTGCATTTGCCCCGAGCCACCATGCCCCTTTTAGTGTTAATTCGACCATCAGGTCAAATCCTAAGTTCAGGAGGCATCGCCATTATTCCTTTGCTATTCCCAACTCCAGATCCATCATGAGGGAATGTAACCAAGACACAATAACTTGAATTAATGGAAATGAGTTGTCTCTATGAGTAGCTCCTAGATTTTCTACAGAAGTAGAAGATAACTTTTTTCTAAGGATGAAATAAGTAAAGAATACTAGAAGGCCCAGGAATGAGGCTTGGGTAGGTTCAGATTCTAACACTCCCATTTGTTGGTTGGATGCTTTGAGGAAACTCAACCTCCCAAAGCCTCTATTTCCAATAAAATTGTAGATAATAATCTCTGCTGTAATCTCACAGGATAATACATTGAAAATGACCCAGAAATAATAATGTTTAATCCAATATAAGGAATTATTATGTTATTTATTATATAACCCATGATCAAATGAGAACTAATTAAAAGATGAATGATAGCCTGTCAGTGTGGGGAGGGACTTAGAAAAGCTGTAGTCCCATGCCCTCAGTTTTTGAAGGGAAAATTGAGGTTCATAGGGGTTAAGACACATTAGTGACTAAACCAGGACCAGAAGCCATGTTGTTCCTGGCTTCTGAGCTAGCATTATGTCCACTAGGTCCTCCTGTCTCACTCCTCCACACAAACTGACTTTTGGCGTTGGGATTCAAGTTAACACTGTGGTTTAAAAAACTAAATAGGGATGGTTGATTGCACATGTCTGCCACCCTTAAGACTTGCTGGTGAAGACACTAATCACCCAGTTTCATACACATAGTTCCTAGTTACCTAGTGTTGGAGTTCCATGGAATGTTGGTGTAGACACCCATGCTCTAGTGACTGGACACCGAAGTGTCACCATAAAATGAGCTTAAGACCTATTGGGATAATTGTACTGGTAGCTCTACAACCAGCCGCTGCTGCAACAGACTTCTTAAATCAAAGATTTGGAAGCAAAGCCATATGTCTTCAATTAAAAAGAGATTTTAGAATCACAACAGAAGGACTGAAGGGCAGGATTAAACTCAATAGTTCAAATTTTTAGCCTAAAATGTTTCTTTTATCAGTACTTTTAGTTGCCTTCTTTTTCCCCCTTTGTTTCCGGACAGTAGCTGATTATCAGGTTTGGTTTCCAGTGGCGTGTGCCCTCTTATTCTGTTGCTAAACAACCTGCAGAGAGTGGGTGATCCCATTGACCTAGATGGCTCATCAACTACATGATGAGGCCCTTGAATAATCAAGACCTTCTGATTCTAATAATATTATAATATGTAGAACACATATAAAGGTAGTTATCAGTTCCTTCATATAGCAGAACCACACAATGAGTAATTTAAAACTTCATATAAGCCAGAAAGCAATTCTGTTTGGCTTTGGAACATAACTTAAAATTTCCACACAACAATCAGCTTTGCATCTCATGAATACTCATAAACCCCCCCCCAAAAAAAAAGAATTCCACACAGCCTCTCTAATCATTCCTAATCCTTCAAAATAACAAAGCCATACCATAAACACTAAACTTGGGAGGTAACTGAAAATGTGATCTGTCTCCTGTATTGTACCTTTCGATCCTATACCTTCTTGAAAACATCACACACCAGCCTCCACATAACCATGCTGTCTAAACTGTCAGTATAAGAAAGTGAGGATTTTCTTTTAAAAGAGCCTATCTAGTGTGATTTTGAAGTTCGCATATCTTCCTTTTCAACTGCTGAGCTGTGATTTCATCAAAACACTTGGTAGGTCATAATAGGTCCCTGAGATTTCTCACAATAAATCTTAATGATTGTGATAATCAGCTTCTTATGAGCCTCCATTGGTCCCAGGCTCCTGAGAGCTCAGGGACTTAGAAATAGCTCATGTTCTTCCCTTGATCCCCATGCCCTGTTCCAGCTGGTCCTTGTAAGGTGTGTTTTCTCTCTCAGGTGGCTGGGGAGCGATACGTCTACAAATTTGTCTGTGACCCGGATGCCCTCTTTTCCATGGCCTTCCCGGACAATCAGCGTCCATTCCTGAAGGCAGAGTCCGAGTGCCACCTCAGCGAGGAGGACACCCTGCCGCTGACCCACTTCGAAGACAGCCCTGCTTACCTCCTGGATCTGGAGCGCTGCAGCAGCCTCCCCTATGCTGAGGGTTTTGCTTACTAAGTTTCTGAGTGGCTGAGCAGCCAAACCCTAGAGCTAGCAGTTCCCATTCAGGCAAATGAGGGCAGTGGTTTTGTTTGTGTTTTTGGCTGTTCCTTAAGCTTGCCCTTTGAGTATTATCTGGAAAACCCAAGCCATCTCTGGATTGGCACCCTTAAAGACATACACCTTAAAGATAGGAGTGGGAACGGGGAGGGGCAGAAAACCACCAAAAGGCTGGTGCCTCAACTCTGATTCTGATGAGGTTTCTGGGAAAAGATCAAAATGGAGCCTCCTTACTGTGGACAATATATGCAAAGCAATACCTTGTTCAGGTTAGTACCCACAAAACGGGACAGAATGTGTGACAATCTTCATTGATCATGGGCTATTAAATGCCTTTACATAGAAGGGCTCTAGTTTGCACAAATTATTGAAAAAGAAATCACAAACCCATAGAAAAGTACATAGGCTAAGTTAGGGAGGCTCAAACTATTAAGGGTTAAAAATATGTTTTGAAATTTGGAGAGCTCTTCTAGCTCGATCTGAAATGTTTCCCATTGGTCTAGAAAAAAGGGGAGAAGTCAGAACAGCTGTTACCCACTCCATGGTTCTCAAATTGTAAGTCACTGCTACTCTTGGGAACCTTTCTGGCCATGTGGTCACCAAGTAGAGCAAGCCCCCTTTCCCTTTCCAGTCACATGGCCGAGTGTGGACAGCTTTCATTTTAGGAGAAGGGCAATGAACACTTTTGACAGTATTTTGTTTTACTTTGATTTGGGGGATTGTTTTGTTTTGGTGGTTGTTTTGGAAAAACAGTTTATAAACTGATTTTTGTAGTTTTGGTATTTAAAGCAAAAAAAAAACCCTTTTGGTAACTGTGCACTGTGTCCTTTATCCAGGGCCGTGCCAAATGATGAAGACGCTGCAGCTTGAGAGGGGCTTTGCTGGGGGTTTCCCCTTAGCCATGTAAAAGCCCACTTTGTTGCCTGCTTAGTGCTTTCTGCACCAGACAGCCTGATGGAACATTTGAACCTGAGTTGTACATTTCTGAAGTGTGCAGGGCAGTCTGGACACAAGCTTAAATTCTATATGTATAGTTCCCCATGTTCACAAACATGCCCTCTCAAACATGGAAAGCATATGTACATAATACACATCACATCCATTTGAAACCTGGTCACCTGGTGGGAACCCTAGGGATTCTTCCCTGGACATAACTGGTAACAGTTTCCATTTCATCCGTTTGTTTTGATTTCCTTCTCCTTTTAATCTTGGACTTTAATTCCTACATATGATTCAGTAGGGTTCGAGACTTATGTGTGACCCTGACAGGTAAAACAGAGCTAGCATTCTATTGCCACTTTTTTTTAAGTTTATTTTGAATGCTGTATTATATTGGAAAAGTTTTAAACCAAGCTAAAGCGACTTATGTGTGACCCTGACAGGTAAAACAGAGCTAGCATTCTATTGCCACTTTTTTTTAAGCTTATTTTGAATGCTGTATTATATTGGAAAAGTTTTAAACCAAGCTAAAGCTATGTGAAAGTTGAGCTCGAAGTAGAGGAAAAGTTACTAGAAAGTGGTAGTACTTTGCTGCCTGCTCCATTGGTAGAGTTCTGTGCTCCCCTTGACACTTAGCATGTTAAGAATGACTGTGCTGTTCCTGAGATGTGAAGGAGACAGTGCTGACTCCATGAGAGTAAGACACATGCCTTGAATTGCTTTTCTATTAATGGAGCGTTCCATAGTTTCAAACAGTCCCCCTTGTGACTGACAGCACATTTGTGAAGAAGTTCTCAGAGACAAGGGGTTCATTTTATAGCTGTGGAAACAATAGATTTTCCTCTATTGGAAACTAATTAGCCCACAGAGGTGTTGAACCTATAGCTTGGGTCTTAATTAGCATTGTACTCTAATCAAAAGACTCTTTCTAAAACCATATTTATAGCTTTCTAACCTACACATAATCTGTATACATAGATGCATATTTAACCCCCCTGCCGGCTAGAGATTTATTTGTTGTAAATGCTGTATAGATTTGTTTTTCCTTTCTTTACTTATCCTGGTTTGGGTTTTTTTGTCGGTTGTTTGGTTTTGTTTTGTTTTTTATGAACTTATGCTGTCTTAGCAAGTATGAAAGTAATCCTCTATAGCCTGAGCTACCCCTCCCCTGCTGAAACTATGTGGCCTGTGCTGTCACAGGACATAGGACGGCAGCATCACCATGGCATTCCCACCGGATTCATGTACCTCCCGGATGGTTTTTGGGTTTTTTTCAGGGTTTGGGGGGTCTGTTTTTTTGCTTCTTTTCCAGAGTGTGGAAAGTCTACAGTGCAGAAGAAAGGCTTTAACCTGCCAGTTGATTTGAAATACTTTCCCCTGCGCAGGGCTGTATGCATCCTGCCAAGCTGCGTTATATTCTGTACTGTGTACAATAAAGAAGTTTGCTTTTCGTTTATCAAGTGCCTGAAACCTGCCTCTTTCTTGCACTCAGTGGTCTGGTTTTAAAGCAAGCAAAAGCCGCCAGGCTTCCTCTCTGTCTCCAGCCCCACCCCTCTCTATCAACTATTTAGCTTTACCATGGCATTGAGAGTAGTTGAGGGAACTCTTACCTGGAAATAGAAGTACACAGCTGCTCCTAAACTCTGGCTTAAAATTTGATCCAGAGGAGTAGTAGGCAGAGAGGTTCTCCTCCCAGCCAGTGGTGAGTTGAGATCACCCATGCCCTTTAGCCCATCCAGTCACCAACTTGAAAAGCATAGCTCATGTTTGGGTCTTGGTTGTGTGAAAGGATTACTAACTAGGCTAGGACTTTTGAGTCCCAGAATTATTCTGCTTAGCCCCTTAGATGGATACTTTGAAAACCAGTAAGAACTTAAGAAGACCATTTATTTCTTAATTTTTCCCCCAAGTTTTGCTCTTGACAAATAAAAATTTTACTAATGGTACCTCAAGAAAAAAACGACAAACTTAGGAGGCTTTTACGTGTTTTGTTTTTTTCTGGCCATGCAGCAGTAAAAACCTTCCTCCAAGTTTGCATCTTTTTCTTGGGTAATACACCTCTTGGGAAATGTGTGCCTTTAGTGTTCTTATTTCACCCTTTTTCTGCAGCTTTAATTTGGGCTTTTCAGGACTCCTATTACAGTAGAGAAATAAAGCAGAGTCTTTTTTCCAGCCTAGAACAGAAAGGTTTCTGTAAGTTTATCTACTATCTTTCTTTCACCGTTTTACAAGCCTTTAAGTGTAGAAACATCCGAGACTGAATCGGTGCACAGCCGCTCGAATTGGAGCTTGTGAGGAGTGAATGTCTGCCACATAAACCCCATTAGCTTTGACAGATTAAGAAAAGATGCTTGGGGAGAAGAGGCAGGGAGTGCAGGACAAAGCTGTCTCTGCTTCTCAGCTTCACCATGATAAGGCTTTGACAGTCCACTCCGCATTATTCACAGGCTCATTATCCAGCCTGGGCCCAGACCCAGATCGTTAACCTAACGCCAGAGGTCACCAAACACTGCCCCCCTTCTACAGTTGGGCGCTAGGATAAGGAAGCCTGGAAAGTGGGAAGTTTACTCTTCATCAGGGTCCCCTTTCATGAGACAAGCCAGGAGAACAATGCTCATTCAGTTGTCAGAAGACAAAGAGGTAGTGTGAGGGCAAAAGAATGTGGTTTTGAGAGCCAGAGTATGTGCAGAATCTAAATTCTAATGCAGCTGGGACAAATGTAAACTAATGTAGAAGAAAAACACTAATGTGCCCAGACGGTTGGAAACCTTGGATAGACAGTCCGTTGCCCAGTGGTGCAGGTGGCCAGAGCTCAGTATGCTCTGAAATACAAGCAAAAGGGAAAGGGTCCAGAAAATTATCAGTTTTAAAACAAATATATAATGTAAGCATGATTCTATTCAGCATTAGTGTTTTGTACTTAAAATAGGGGGTGGGGGTGAGGGTGGTACACAGGCAAGCAACTGTGTCCTTTTGATCCGAGCAAATACACTGGTGTCCCATTCAGAAGGGGCCCCTTGAATGACCAGCCTTTCCTTAGCTCCTCTGATGTAAGAACTGGCTCTATATCCAGGCCTGGATTTGCTGACCTTGGCAGTGAACCTCAGACAGCTAACCTTTGGATAGCGCTTTACAGTTTACAGTGCACTTTTTCATCTCCATTATCTTTTTGGCAGGCTTTCTTAAATGGTAACGCTTTTTTGAAATTGAATTTGAAAATGGTCATGACTGTTATCCTCCAAAATTACTTTCTTCCTTGGAATGTTCACAGTGGCTACTGTGGAAAGAGGACGAGACACTTGGAGCCTGGACATTTGTGTTCAGCCCCAGCTTTGTGATTGACTGGATTTAACTACATGGTCTCAGAGAGCCATCTCAGCCTAACTTTCTAGGTCAGTGAGGGCACCAATGAAGTGCTACTTCCCAGATCTCATAGGAGGTAAGGGAGAAAGGAGTTTCCTAGGACACTCAGGATGTGTGTGTGTGTGTGCGTGTGCACGTATGTAGGCGAGTTTAGCAGTTAAGAACATCATTCTCAAGTCACCACCTTTGAGCAAGCTCTGAAGATTGGTGAGTCCCGCCATTAAAGGCATATGTTTATTCATGTTCCAAGCATCCACTGAGTACCTACTAGATGCCAGAGACTGCTGGATGCTGGAAATAAATTATTTAGATGGCATTTTCAAACTAAAGCCTGTTTGTGGTATGGTAGTACATGTGGTGACCTCTTAAATGTTTAAATGCTCTACTTCCAAGCTCATACTTAAACACTACTGACACCATTTTATTCTGACCACATTGGCCAGTGGCTGGGGAAGCTGGGGCATTTATCCACCAATTCCTGCCCCTGTTGGTTGAAGGTTATCGCCAGGAATGTTAACTCTTCAATGTACTTTCTGCCAGGAAGAGAAGAAGAGGACAGGTGCAGGTATCAGTGTGCTGGGAACTAAAGATGCAGTTAGCTCAGGTGAGCTGAGGGGACATGGAGCTGGCATCAGTGGTGTCTGCTACACCTTCCTTTAACAATTACCAGGGCTCTCCAGGATGTCTCCATATTTAAGGAAGGGGAGTCTTTTCTTCCATCATTCAGTTACCATGAATCAGTCGTGTATTCTGTGTGAAACACCTTGAGCAAGGGGCCTGGGAAATCAGAATGAAACCCACCCTCCCTTATGCAGCTCACAGGCTAGTGGGGGACATTTCTCTATGTGAAACTAGGATACAAGGTATAACATACTGAGTATCACTCAGTGAATAAATAGTGCGGATGCTATGCCATGTACTGCTCTAGGATTAGTGGAAGGAAAAAACATACAGATCTCTGCTCTCAAGGATCTTACATCTGGGAAAGGGAACAAAAAACAAATAGAATGAATAAAATGGTAGCATTTTTTAGAAAGTATTAAATACTATGGAGAAAAATAGAGCAGGGAAGCGTAGTGAATGATGAGGCTGGAGGGTTGCAATTTTAAATAGGGAAGTCAGGAAAGGCCTCACAGTTGAGTAAAGATTTGAAAAAGCGGCTGCCAGATGGATCTCTGAAGGAAAAGCATTACAGGCAGAGGGAAGAGCAAGTGCAAGGCCCCAAAACTTTGAACGTGCTTGGAATACTTTCAGAATAGCAAGGATCAGAGGGAGTCAGAGCATAGTAAGACAGAAAGTCAGAGATAACTGTGGTTGCACCATCTAGGGCCATTTAGGCTTTCAAAGGATTGGCATTTACTCTGTTATTGTTTAGCTGTTAGAGTTTTTTGAACTGAGAAGTGACATCATCTAATGTATATTTTAAGGGATCACTCTGACTGCTAAATTGAATATAGAGTCTAGGGAGCAAGGAAGGAAGCAAGAAGACCAAGTTGTAGGCTGCTGCAGTAATGCAGGTGTGGTGAGATGGTGGCATGGACCAGGGGCATAAGGAGGACATAGATTTATGGATATATATTAAAGGAAGAGCCAAGAAGTTTTGGACATGTAGAATGAGAAAAGAAGAGTCAATTATGGCTTCAAAGTTTTTTGGCCTGAGCACAGGGAAGGTTGAAGTTGCCATTTACTGAGAAGGAGAAAACTAAGAAGAAACAATTTGGGGTGAAGGTGGGGGAAGAACAGGCATTCCATTCTGGGCATATCACCTTTGAGATGCCTGTTAGAAATCCAAATGAGAACAATGATTGGGATATATGAGTCGAGTTCGGGGGAGAGATCCAGGCTGGAGATAGAAATTAGGAGCTGTCAGTATGCAAGAGAGTGTTTAAAGCTGAGACTGGATGAAATCACTATGGGAAAGTAAAGTTCCAAGGACTGAGCACTAGGACACTCCAAGATAAAGAGGTTGGAGAGATGAAGAAGAACCAGCAAAGGAAGCTGAAAGAAAAGTTGCCAGTGAATTAGAGATAATCGCAAGATTATTTCCAGTAGGAAGGAGAGACCAACCATGGCAGATGTTTCTGATGTGTCAGGTAGTCTGAGCATGGGGGCTGGGTTAACAACAGGAAGGTCAGGGATGACTTGCACAAGACATTCCATGGAATGGTAGAGGCGATAGGACTGATCGATGCTCCTGGAATCCAAAGGAGGTTTGAGTTTACCCTCAGGTGGGACAGGGATCAGAGAAAGTTCCATGGATTTCAAAATCCTGGATTTGAGTTCAGCTCAGCCTTTCTCACTAGCCCTTCCACTCTCAGACTCAAAATTTGAAAAAGGCCTAGGAAGCCTTGCCAGGTATCCTGCGCAGAAGATACAGTGTAAGGTGAGAAAGAGCCATGCGAGGATAAAGGAAGAAGAATCAAGATGATAAAGGAAGAAGAATCAAGAAGAAAGATGCCCACCACCTTTCCTATCCCCGTGGGATTCTATTTATTTTTGTTTTGTGCTCTTAAATTTTTATTTTTGAAATGTTAAGTGTTTTTTAAGTGTTTTTTCATATTACACAATTAGCATATGTTCTTTGTAGAAAACCAGAAAAAATCATACCCAAATTAAAAACTCTTCTGGAAACTCAATCTAGAGATCATCGTTAACACTTTACTGTACATTTTTCCAGATGGCTTTTGTCTATACTGATTTTCAAATATTAAGAAGTTGTCATACTATACATTGTACAGAGTTTGTAACATTTTTAAAAATATATTTTGAACATCTTTCCATGTCAAGAAATATTCTTCTACCACACCATTTTTAATGATTGCATGCTATTCCACAGTACACATGTAACATATTTAAGCAGTTCCCTTTGCTGGAGATTAAGGGCCCACAAATATGATATGTCCAAAACAAACAAATGATAATAATTTGGGCCTTTTCTAGTATTAGGAACACTGGAAACATTAGTAACCAACTCATTAATTTTACCTTCTAAATATTTCTGAAATCCCTCTCCATCACCAGAACCATAACTCAATCTGCCGTTATCTCTCACTGGACCATTCAAATCACTACCTAACAGGTCTCACCACATCTACTCTTGCCCCACTCTAGCCCTTTCTCCATACTGTAGTCAGAGTGATTTTTTCAAAGCTGAAAAGGTAAACAAAGGTAAACATACATCTACTCTATGATTCAGCAATTTCAATCATATTTACTTAAGAGAGATGTAAACATGTATCACAAGAAGACCTGAGCAAGAACAGTTATAGAAGCTTTATTCACAACAGCCACTAAGTATAACCCAAATGTCCTTCAACAGGAGATTGAATAAACAAGTCATGGTATCCATACAACAGAATAATACTCAATAATAAAAAGAATGAACTACAGATACACACATCACCATGGATGAATCTCAAAAACATTATGTTAAACTAAATAATAAATAAATAGATAATAAATAGATTCAAAAGATACATACTCTATGGTTCCACTTATATGAAATTTTAGAATAGGCAAAACCAATCTATGGTGATAGAAATCATAAAGAAGCAGCAGAGGATGGGTGGGCAGATATTGGTTGGAAAGGGGTAGAGGGGACATGCTGGGGTAATAGAACTATTCTGTATCCTGGTTTGGGTAGTTGTTACATGTAAATGTCAACGCTTGTTGAACTGAACACCTGGAGTCTGCGTTTTATTTCTGTTAATTATTCCTTCAAAAATATTTATAGTCATTTCTTGGAATAAAACTAAAATCCTTTACTTGTCCCAACAAGGTGAATCCCTGCCGATCTCTTCAGCCTCATCTTGCACCATTTCTCCCCTAGTTTATATGTTCCGGCACCCCTCACCTTCTGGTGTCTCAACCATAGCTTGCTTCCTCCTACTCCAGCCTTGACACAAACTGTTCCCTGGACCTGAAATGTTACACCACCTCTCAGTCCATCCCTGATCTCCAACCAGCTGAACCTCCACACATTCCTTAATTTCAATTCTAAGGTCACTCCAGAGGAACACAGTCAACTAACCTAGCAAATAAATGAATAATTTCATTTTCCTGTCCCTCTTAGATTTGCTCTCCACATCCCAC
This sequence comes from Galeopterus variegatus, assembly GCF_000696425.1. Classification (NCBI taxonomy): domain Eukaryota; kingdom Metazoa; phylum Chordata; class Mammalia; order Dermoptera; family Cynocephalidae; genus Galeopterus; species Galeopterus variegatus. The sequence goes on along the minus strand of NW_007727707.1, from coordinate 262,268 downwards.
CTCTCCACTCCCCCATATACTCTCTCACTGCTGGCTATCTGTTTTCATAGAACTTCTCATGATTTTTAATTATTCATTCATTTGCAAGATTAACTGATTGTCTTCCCCAGTAGACTGTAGATTCCATGAAGGAAGGACTGTAACCATTTTGCCAACTACTTTATCTCCAATACAGAGTAGGTGAATAAGAAATATCCACTGAATGAGTGAATACAGTAATGAGCATCCTGTTTATTTATGACTTTCAGGATAAATTCCTAGAAGATGGACTGATGGGTCAAAGAGTAGGCACATTTTAAAGCTATTTATTATATGAACTGTAAGGATCCCTTCAAAAAGATTGTATTAATTTGTACCTGTACTAGAAGGAGACTCTCTGGTTCTTACAACCTTTGTCTTACACTGGGCACTATTTATAAGTATATATTTATATATATATATATTTATAAGTATATAGGTATATATATTCCTCCATTTGCTATTCATTATTTCTTTTCTTCGTAGGTGAATAAGAAATATCCACTGAATGAGTGAATACAGTAATGAGCATCCTGTTTATTTACGACTTTCAGGATAAATTCCTAGAAGATGGACTGATGGGTCAAAGAGTAGGCACATTTTAAAGCTATTTATTATATGAACTGCAAGGATCCCGTCAAAAAGATTGTATTAATTTGTACCTGTACTAGACGGAGACTCTCTGGTTCTTACAACCTTTGTCTTACACTGGGCACTATTTATAAGTATATATTTATATATATATATATATATATTTATAAGTATATAGGTATATATATTCCTCCATTTGCTATTCATTATTTCTTTTCTTTATGTATTTAAGTAATATTTATTGGGCACCTGTTATGTACCATGTACCAAGCCAGATGTTGAAAGTTCAATGATGAATTAAATTAGTAGTTTTCACATTTTTGACTTATATACTCTCTAAAAGGATTTTGTAAAGCTAGGTATCCTTTAGCACTATTTGAAGTTGACATTTAATATTTCTCATCATACTGTAAAAAGAATATAACTTCCAATTTATTACAAATTCTGACATTTTAAAATATATTCTGAGTTAGCAACTGATTTTGTATATACTAGCAATTAAATTACCACCATCACTAAATTACCATCACTAATTACGACCAAAAAACATAATCTCCTGTTCTAACAAACTTTAATGTCACTCTTTTTTATCCTTAAGTTCATACTTCCATGTATACCCCCATAAAGATTCTTATCTTGATATATTTGTATGCTTGGAAGTCTTTATCCTATTTTTTAATCTTACTCTATCATACTTGTACACAACAAATTATTTTAAATTATTTCCTTTGACAATAAGGCTCTGCACGTTGAAAATTATTCTGTATTGAGTGATTATTATAATTATTAGTTCATAATTAATCAAAAAAACAAATATATAATCAAATCTGATATGTTATTATTAAACATAAAAAGTAAAAATTTGTCAGAAATTAATCTCTCAGTGAAATAGATGAGAGTTAGTATTTTTTCCATTAGTTTACTGCAAGAATGAGATAGGGTTTAGCATCAGTTCTATCCTATTTTTCTATTTTAAGTTAAGTGCTAAGAAATATGTGGCAGAGAGTGCTAGCTGTTCACCAAAATCATTTTTCCTCTTCTCCCATGGTTATAAGATTGTAGCCAGATATGTGGCTGGACTATACTTCCCAGCATCCCTTACAGTGTGGCTGTGCCCACTATCAATATATTGCCTCTCAGCTCAAATACACCCTTTTTTTTTTGTTCTGTGAAGTGGATCTGGGCCCTTTAAACGTTTTTTCCTTTGGTGGCTAGTATTGAGGCTTTGTCAGTAGAGGGTGCTATAGTAATACTGAGGGAGAACAGGGTTTTAATTCCTAGTTTCTATATATGGATTCAGTTTCTGAGAATTACATCAAAAAGGTTTTATCAAGACTTAGCTACCAAATAATTCTGCACCCAGTGATTCTCAAACTGTCTATTCCAGACAAGCAGCATCAACATCCCTGGCAACTTGTTAGAAATACAAATTCTCAGGCCTCATCCCAGACCTACTGAATCAGAAACTCTGGGAGTGGGACCCAGCAATCTGTTGTTTTACAACAAGCCCTCTGATTTATGCTCAAGTTTGAGAACCACTGTAATTCCCTCACCTGGACTCCCATTTAATCTGATAATTTGAAAAAGGCTCAAATATTGAAGTATTAATTTCAACATACCTTTGCCATGTGTATTAGTCATCTGTTGGTACATAACAATATTACACAATCTTAGTGGCTTAAAACAACACACCTTTATTTTCTCCCTATTTCTGTGGGTCAGGAATCTGGGCATGACTTAGCTGGGTCCTCTACTTCAGGGCCTCACAATGCTGCAGTAAGGGTGTCAGCTGGAAGAACAGTCTCATCTGATACATGTCTGGGAGAGCACCCACTTCTAAGCTCATATGGTTTTTGGCAGCACTCAGTTCTTTGCTGGCTGCCAGCTCGAGGCCACCCTCAGCTCCTTGCCGTGTGGGTCTCGCCAGCATGGCCACTTGCTTCTTCAGAACCAGCAAGAGAGTCTCTCCTAACAAAACTAGTGTTACAATCTTGTGTAACATAATCACATCACATCAACACATTCATTCCATCACCTTCGCTGTATTTTTTAGGTTAGAAGGAAGCCCTAGGTCCCATCCACACTCAAGGGGAGGGAGTTACACAAAGGCAAGAGACCCAGAAAGCAGGGGTCAGGGAGCCAACTTAGAATATGCCTGCCATCACTCAATTTTTTTTGCTTAAATGCCTTTGTCTTATTGCATGCTTTAACTCTATTTTATCAAAACTTCAGAGATTCCATTCTGATCATTCAATAATAAACATTCCGGAAAATGTTTACTAAAACATTTTTGGGAAAGCTGGGCCTCATTGTCAAACCAATCAGCCGAGTCACACTCCAACTTAATTTCTATCAGAAAGAGTGATGTCATTTTTTCAGTTCAAATAAACCTGTTAATACAAATTTTCAAAAATAATATTTTAAAACTTGGAATAATGCATTTTGTAGCACATATTGAAAGAAATATTACTAAAGTAGTCAGGTCAAGATTAAACTGATGCTGGGCTGGCCAATTAGCTCAGGTGCTTAGAGCATGGTGTTACAACACCAAGGTCAAGGGTTTGGATCCCCTTACCAGCCAGCCGCAAAAAAAAAAAAAAAATTAAACTGATGCAGATCTAATATAATTAATCAAATCCAAGTTACCAAGACAAGATGATAATAGTAGTCCTCATTATTTTATAATTATCCAGAGTGATATGTGGCTAAAGTTATCAATTACTATTAATGCGACAAGTGTTGTTGAAAGAAAGGTACTCCTTTGGTAAATGTGTGTCCATGTAGGTATTAAATTCTGGTAGACAGCTTTTGAGAATAATGCAATTAAGTAAAGCATTAAAAAGACCAAAATAGCTCTGTTAATTTCATTAGACATTATAATTAAATTTCCCATGTATTTAATGAAAAAGAAAGGTATATATTGCTAAAACTAATTGGTACAGCAGCTAGAATATAATTTTATTTTTTGTTAATAGGGGGTAGAAAATCTTATTATAAACTGAAATATGAGGAGTATTGACTATAATTATAATGCACATTTCATAACATAATTTGATAAAATAGGCTTCAACTGAATGATGCACACCAAATTTGAAAGCATGTGAGATTTTTATATAGTACATATTTTGTGTGCTTGTATGAAGGATACTTTATTTCATTTGCAAGTTGTTTTTTAAAAACTTCAGGGCCGGCCTGGTGGTGCACTGCTACAGTGCGCCGCTTGGGAGTGTGGCGGCGCTCCCGCCGAGGGTTCGGATCCCACATACAGACCGGTTCCCACTCACTGGCTGAGCGAGGGGCGGGTGCAGCACCAAGGGTTGCGATCCCATTGCCGGTCCCGGTCTGGTACGGGCGCGACACTGAGGGTTGCGGTCCGTTGCTGGACACGAAAAAAGACAAAAAGGAAAAAAAAAAAAAAACAACTTCAAACTTGTGAGAAGTAGACAGAATAATATACACACCACTTAAATTCATCTATCTTCTATTTAATGAACTTCAGCTCCTAAGTGCAAGGATATTCTCCAGACCTATTGTCTTATAGAATGTCTCACAAGCTGGATTTGTCTGATATTTCCTCATGATTGGATTCAGGTTAAATAGTCTTGGAAGGAACACTACTTAAGTGTTATTGTGTACTTCCTGTCACATCACTCAAGAGGCACACGATGTCAGTTCACCCCAGTATTACTGATGCTGTTTGATCTCTTTGGTAAGGTGGTGATGCTGGTTCTCTTGGTTATAAAAGTACCTTTACCCCTATGTAATTAATAATAACCCATTCCCCAACCAAATTTCACCCAATGGTTTTATCATCCTCTGATGCTTTTGCCTGAATAAAGCTACACATTGGCAGGTGCCCAGTGTTGATTATGTGATCTATTTTGAAAGATTGGTAGTTCCAGAAAACTTTGCAGATACATTTAAAAGTATCAGCATCCTTAATCTGCATTGCTTCTGTTTTTAGAGGGGCTGCTTCTTCCACTTAGTGACAGGTCCTGGGAATGAGTATTAAGAATAACTGAAAAGAATAGCTTTCTCTCTTAGGTCAGGTTCCCTAGAAGCACAGCCTGAGATTGGGATTCTTGCTCAAGCAGTTTGTTGGGAAGTGCCTTTAGGAGAAGGAGAGTAAAGGTAAGAGGGTAGGGCGAGGAGAAAATGCTAAGCCAGAATGCCATGGAACACAAAGTTAGGCCATGTCTTTGAGATGACAGAATTGGTCTTTTGTACCCCATGGAAGTCTATCATTAGCAGAGTTTGGGGGTTGCCAGGGGGCACAACCTCCTTGGTGTGAGGGCTCCTGTTTGGGCAAGAGCAGTTCTCTGAAGAAGGGGCAGCTAAGAACTGTTACCAGCCAATACTCACGGCAACATTCAAATTCAAAATGTTTTTAAACATTGATTTAACCAAACATAAGACATCTGAAAAACAAGTTCCTCTAGTTTATGACCCTTGCAATAGATAAATGGTCAATGAAACAGATTCAAGGGAGAAGTTATTACCAGAATTTTACATATGATAAAAGCATTATTTCCAATCAATGTATTATTTTTTTTTTTTAGTCCAGGGGTCTTTTGATTGCAAGTGGAAACCCCAGACAAATAAATACACACACACATATTTTATTATATTATAACATATATTTATATTTGGCTCACATTACTGAAATGTCCAGGGGTAGGACATAGTTGGATCCAGAAGATCAAATAATTCTGCCAGTGCCTCGTCTCTTTTCATCACACGAGGCTCTGCTTTTCACTCTACTGGTTTCATTCTTGGGTTACACATAGTAGTGGTCCCTGGACACCCAGGCTGACACTTTTATAGCTTCAAGTCCAACAGAAAAGAACTATCTCTTCTGAAGTAATACCAGTAAATGTCTTAGAGCTAAGTCTCCTTGACTCTGATGGGTTTAACTTGGGTCATGCCCCGTTCCCTGAACCAATCGCTATGGACAGAGAGATGATACCAAGGTTGATTTATATACCTAACCCTGGAGCTGGAATTAGTGTTAGTTCCAGACAAACTATACAGACTGAGAGGTGGTTCCCCACGGAAAATAAAGGTGCTGTTATTAAAAGAAGAGGCAAAGGATACTGGACAGGAGGCAAAAACAACAGATTTCTACTATACGTGAGTATTCAATAAAGATGTTTCAAAATTTGATAAGCCATTTGAAAAGACTAAGGCTGGGGGGTGGGGAGTATAACCAGGCGTCTACTCACCCTTTACATCAAAATAAGTTCCAGATGATTTAAACATTTTTATGTATAAAAAAAAACCACAAAAGTACTGGAAGAAACCATGATTGAATAATTTTAAAAGCTGGGAATAGAGAAAGCCTCTTAAAGCATGACACAAAGCACAGAAACCATAAGGAATAATACTGATAAAATTTAACCACATAAAACCTTAAAAGCTTTTGTACATAAAAAATACTGTACCAGATGAGATAAGGAATTTCTACAATGAAGATATAATAGTTATGAAAAGCCATACACAAAGTAATGTAACAACCACCATCATACTGGCATTCCATAAATTTTACAAGATACAAGAAGAAATAGAAACACATTATTAGGAGACTTTTTTTTAAAAAATGGGTTTTTTTAACTTTATTTTTTTCATTTTTATTTTAAAAATATATTTATTTATTTTATGTTTTTCATCGTACATTTTTATGGAGTACAGTTTGTTATTTCAATACATGCATGAATTGTATAATGATCCAGTCAGCATAGTTAGCATATCTATCACCTAAACATTTATTATTTCTTTGTGGTTATAACATTCAAGATCCTCTTTTCTGGCCACCTTGAAATATACAGTACAATGTTATTAGCTATAGTCACCCTAGAGCACCAGAACTTTTTCTTCCTATCTAACTTTAACTTTGCAACCTTGCACCTGTTTACCAACTTCCTCCATTCTCCCTCCCGCCCTCCCCTTTCCTGCCTCTGGTAACCACTATTCTACTTTCTATTTCTTTTCTTTTTAATTTATTTTTACTTAACTGATCCATGATAATTGTGTATATTTATGGAGTATAATAATTGTGCACATTTATAAAGGTGCAATGATCATATCAGAGTATTTAGCATATTCATCACTTCAAGCATTTGTCACCTCTTGGTGTTGGAAACATTCAAAATCCTCACAATTAGCTGCTTGAAGTTATACGGTAATTTGTTGTGGACTGTAGTCTCCCTACATTGCTACAGAACACTAGATCTTATTCTTCCTGTCTCTCCACAATTTTCTGTTGACTACCCTCTCCCCATCTCCCCTCGTCACTCCCCTTACAAGTCTTTAGTAAACACTATCCTACTCACTACTTCTATTAGATCAACTTTTTAAGCTTCCACATGAGTGAGAACACTGGTATTTCCCTTTCTGTGCCTGGCTTACTGCACTCAACATAATTTTCTCCAAACTTATCCCTGTCGTTGCAAATGGCAGATTTCATTCTCTTTTATGGCTGAGTACTATTCCATTGCATACATATCCACATTTTCTTTATCCAGTCATCCATTGATGGACATTTAGGTTGGCTCCAAGTCTTGGCTATTATAAATAGAGCTGCAATGAACATGAGAGTGCAGGTATCTCTTCAAGTGGTTGATTTCCTTTTCTTTATATACCCAGTAGTGGAATTGCTGTATCTTATTGTAGCTCTATCTGTAGTTCTCTGGGAAATATTCATACTGTTTTCCATAATGGCTATACTAATTTACATTTCCACCAACAGTATATTAGTTCCCCTTTCTCTGCATCCTTGACAGTATTTGTTGTTTTCTGTCTTTTTAATATCAGCCAGTCTAACTGGGGTGAGATGAAATCTCATCGTGATTTTGATTTGCATTTCTCTGATGATTAGTGACTAAGGAAAAAACATGAAATGTCCACTGAGCTGCAGTTTGTTCAGTTCTTGGTTCACACTCTCTTCTTAGATGGCATATTTTATCTTCATCTGATTCTGGGACAGCTGCATCTGGCATGGGCCTCAGGCTGCTTCTACTCATGGCAGAAAGCAGCAAGCAGCAAGCAGCCAGCGGGTACTAGCAGATCACATGGTGAGAGGAAGCAAGAGTTAGGAGACTTTAATTCACCTCCCTCAGTCCATGAAAAGTCAAGTGGACAGAAAAATAAGCAATGATAGGTAATTCCTTATATATAATTATTAGTAAGGAAGTTCTGAGAGCTAAAATTTCAACCTTATACTGTGAAATTAAAGAATACATTCCTCCCACCGATGGCGCTCCCGCCGAGGGTTCGGATCCCACATACAGACCGGTTCCCACTCACTGGCTGAGCGAGGTGCGGGCGCAGCACTGAGGTTTGCGATCCGTTGCCGGTCCCGGTCCGGTACGGGCGCGACACTGAGGGTTGCGATCCGTTGCCGGACACGAAAAAAAAAGACAAAAAGGAAAAAAAAAAAAAAGAATACATTCCTCCCACCTCCAAGGGCCCATAAAACATTCATGAAACTTAAGAAAGTATTATTAGGTCACAAGAAAGCATTCTCAGAACATACAATAAAACCAGTAATAGTAAAGAAAATCAGAAATTATAGAGATCCTTCCACCTTCAGAAAACAAAAATAATGTTAAAATTCTGTCTTAGATATTTCTTGGGTTTAAGAAAAAATAACAAGTCGTAGTCTGTCTAGAAATAATAACAATTAAAACAACAGATCAGAAACTATGGAATAGAGCTAAAATAGTGTTCAGAGGGAAATTCCATATTTTTATTCATATTGGTAAAGAAGAAAAACTAATTAAGTATCTGACTACAGAATTTCAAAAAGAACAGCAAAATAAACCAAAGGAAAGTAGAAAGAAAAAACACAAATTAATGTGTTAAAAATACATAAAAATAGTAGAAACAGGAATAAATCAAGGCTGACTAGTTAGCTCGGTTGGTTAGAGCTTGGTGTTATAACACCAAGGTCAAGGGCCAGCTGCATTAAAGAAAAAAAAAAAAGAAACAAGACATAATGAACAAATTAAGAGAAAATATAATGAAATAGATAAAAATTTAGCCAATTTTATTAAGAAGAAAAGGGAGATGGTAGGCAGAATAATGGCCCCTCTAGAGATGTTCATACTCTAATGTTCAGAATTTGTGAATACTCTTCCTTACATGGCAAAAGGGACTTTGAAGATGTAAATAAGGTGAAGGATCTTTTTTCAAAATTTAATTAATTAATTAATTTTAACATTCTAAGATGTTGTGGAGCAGTTGGGGGGAACAGGGCAAGGGAATGGGTGGAGAGTGGAGGGGCTGGCCCACAGCTAGCTCCTTCACTGGACTGGTTGTAGAGGGCAGGGGGTGTGGTGGAGGACTGCAGCAACTGCCCCCATTCCAGTTCGGGAGCCCAGGGGCTTCCAATGGCAGTTTGGTCATGGCTGGGCTGGATGCAGAGGTTGCGGGGCATGGCCGATGCCCTTGGCCCCCCTCTACCCCAGCTTGGGAGCTGGGGGGATTCCAGTTCTTTTAGGTTTTATAGGCATTCTTTAGTGGTATTAGATATTTACTTGTTAATATCAAAACTTTGTCTCTGATCTGTGAGTTTTTTGTTTTTTCTTGCAGTTCTGTGTTGGATTATTTGCTGTTCCCCCCACTTAAACTCTGCACTGGAACTAATTTGTTGTCTTTTGCTTATTTCTAAAATGGAGGAACTTCCTGTGGGGACCAGCACTTGAGCCCTGTGGTTGAGCTAAATTCCTGCTTTGTTGCTGATTCCCTGGGGAAGGCCTTTTGTGCAGCTCAGGTTTTAATTGTTGACCTTTTAAGCACTTCAAGGTCTTGTGAGATCTAATATACCTGGGTTGTGTGGAAACTCTGGTCTGGTCCTGAGTCTTTTCAGCAAACTGCCTCCCCTGCAGTTCTATATTCTTGACCAGTCTCCACTGAGTGGTCCTGCACTGATTGGAGGGCAGATCAGCTGTCCGTGCTGTTCTCCAATGTTCACCCAGTGGGCCTGACTCCCTGACTCCCTTCACTTCAAACACTTCCTATGGGACAGGCCATGTTCCAGTCCCTTGCAATGACTAACGGCCTCTGAGTGGCTCCTCTTTTCAGTTGTCTGTAGCCCCTCACTCCTATGTGGGTCCACAGGAGCATGCTTAGTGGTCTTGCTGTCCTGGGGTCCACCAAGACCCTCTTCTCCCCTGCAGATTCCAAGCAACATCACACAAAGGGCACAGCTGTGGCTTTTGTCTGCTCTTGCTCCATGCACTCACCAGGGCCAGCCTTGAAGTGGCTGGGGCTCAAAAAGGTTGGAGCGGTCCTTTTATTCCTCTCATTGCAGCTTCTCCCACCTTCATGAACTCTGTAGGTCTCTTCCCTTCTCCTGAGCTCTAGCAGCCCAAGCTTGGCAGTCGTTGCTTTTTAATAGGTGTATATTGGTTGATTGTGGGAGAGGGTGATGCTGGGGACCGTCTATTCCACCATCTTGATTGGAAGCCAAGGTGAAGGATCTTGAGATGGGGAGAGTATCCTGAATTATCCAGGTGGGCTCAAACCTAGTCACATGAGTCCTTAAAATCAGGGAACCTTTCTGGGCTGAGATCAGAGAGACATGACAGTGGGTCAGTGTATTAGCTCATTTTCTGTTACTTTTAACAGAATACCTGAAATTGGGCAATTTATAAAGAAATGAATTTATTTCTTACAGTTTCAGAGGCTGGGAAGTCCATGATCCAAGGGACACATCTGGTGAGGGCCTTCTTCTGGGTGGGAACTCTCTACAGAGTCGCATGGCAACCAGAGTATCACATGGTGAGAAAGACATAAGCAAGAGAGTTAATGTGCTCGTTTGCTCTCATTATAAAGACATCAGAACCACTCCCCGATGACCCATTAAACCATTTAACCCATTACTCCATGAATGGATTAATCCACTTATGAGGGTATAGTCCTCACTATTCAATCACCTCGTAAAGGCCCCCATCTTTCAAATACCATAATCAGATTTTCCAACCTCTTAACACTGTTATAGAAGGGGTCAAGCCTCAGTGAATTTTGGGGGGACGTTCAATCCACAGCAGTCAAGGAGTCATGACGTGAGAATTCAACCTGTAATTGCTAGCTTGAAGTTGGAAAAAGAAGGCCATAAGCCAATGAACACAGGCATCCTCTGGAAAAGGCAAGGAAAGAGATTTTCTCCTAGAACCTCCAGAAAGCAACACAGCCCTGCCAGTACTTTGATTTTAGATAGTGATACCTGGGTCAGACTTCTGACCTACTGAAATGTGAGATAATAAATGTGTATTGTTTAAACCACTAAATTCATGGCAACAGAAAATTAATACCAGGGGAAAGTTCAACTTCACAAAATAATAAATGAAAAGGGAGAAATAAGCCTAGAATTAGAGGAAATAAAAAAGCATAAGACTAATTTTTTAAAATTAATTAATTAATTAAATTAATTATTTGTTTTTTTAATTAATTTTTTTGCATAACTCTATGCAAATAACTTTGAAAATCTTAATATAATGGATACATTTCTAGGAAAATGTAATACCTCAAACCAATCCCAGAATAGGTAGAAAGTAAAAATAGGCCAATTTCCATAAAAGAAGTTGAGAAATTTATCAAAGAGCTACTCCCTCAAAAAGCAGCAGGCTTGGGCCGGCCCGGTGGCGCACTGGAGAGTGCGCCGCTTGGGAGCGCGGAGGCGCTCCCGCTGAGGGTTCGGATCCCATGTGGAGACCGGTTCCTGCTCACTGGCTGAGCACAGTGCGGGCGCAACACTGAGGGTTGCGATCCCGTTACCAGTCAGTAAAAAAGACAAAAAGGAAAAAAAAAAAAGCAGCAGGCTCAGAGAATTTCACAGGGAATTTTTACCAGACTTTTGAGAATTGATAATGCTGATGCTATTTAAACCGTCTCACAGCTTAGGAAAAAAAGGAAACCTTGCACAAAAAAAAATTTTATAATAATGAGAATATAATATTGATAAATAACAAAGATTACACACAAAAAACTATAAATCTATCTAACTTATGAATATGGATGCAAAAATCTTAAATAAAATATTAGTAAATAGACCCCAGCATCATCCAAAAAAAAAAAAAAGTAGCGACTGTGTGAAGTTTACTCTATGAGTGCATGGATGGTTCAATACTAACAAATCTATCAGTATAATTCATATTAGTAGATCTAAGAGGAGAAATAAGGATCATTTCCATAGACACTGAAAAGGCATTTAACAAAATTAAAATATTTAAATCACTAATAAATGCAGATGGAATGAAGGAATTAGAAAATCATCATTTGGCAATCATTATAATAATATAATTCAATCAAGCTATGAATCATTAATGGGTACTAAAATTAAAAGATAAAAAATTCGAGGACTAACAATATTTTCATAATCTCAGAGTATCTTCCCAAAGATACTTATTAATTGCAATGGAAACAATTGTAAATTTACAGTGAAAAAACCTGCTTAACACCACCAAGTAAGCAAAGTTAACATGATTGGTTGTCTTCGTTTGGGCTGCTACAACAAAGTACCATAAACTGGGTAACTTATAAAAGACAGAAATTTATTTTTTACAGTTCTGGAGCCTGGAAGTCTGAGTTCAGGGTGCCATCATGGCGGGGTTCTGGTGAGGACCGTCTTCTGGGTTGCAGTCTGCCCTCCTCTTGTATCCTCATCTGGCAGAAAGAGAGCGCAAGAGCTCTCTGGGGTAACTTTTATTTTTTTAACTAAAAAATTATTTTATTTATTTCTTTATAATTGAAACATAATTGACTGTACATATCTATGGGGTACAGAGTTAACTATCAATACCTGTGTGCAATACGTGATGCTCAAATCAGGATAATTAGTATACTCAACATTATGCACTGTTATCATTTTTCATGGCCCTTTACCAATTCCTTCCTTATGGGGTCACTTTTGTAAGGGCACTAATCCCATTCATGCATACTACACTCTTATAACCTAATAACCTCCCAAAGGCCCCACACATTGGGGGTTAGGATTTCAACATAGGAATTTGGGGAAACAGTCAGTCCATAACACTAGTAATAGGACAAATCAACATCACATGCCTCCTGATATGACGCACTGAGAAAAACACAGCATCACTCCATGGTCTTCCTGCTGAAGAAACATAACTTTATTCTTTTTTTGTGTGTGTGTGTGTGTGTGTGTGTTTTGTCTTTTTCTGTGTCCGGCAACCGATTGCAACCCTCAGTGTTGCCCCCGTACCGGACCGGGGACCGGCAACGGGATCACAACCCTCGGTGAGCGGGAACCGGTCTGTATGTGGGATCCGAACCCTCGGGCGGGAGCGCCGCCGCGCTTCCCAAGTGGCACACTATCCAGTGCGCCACCGGGCCGGCCCCAAACATAACTTTATTCTAATCATGAGGAAACATAGGACAAAGTCAAACTGAGAGATTTCTTTTACAAAAAACTGGCCTCTAGTCTTTAAAAATGTCAATGTCATGAAACACAAAGAAAAAAACTGAGGAACTGTTCCAGATCAAAAATAACTAAAGAGACCTCCTGGGATTGCATCTGGAGAGTGACTAGCATTCTGCTTTTACAAAAAACTGGCCTCTAGTCTTTAAAAATGTCAATGTCATGAAACACAAAGAAAAAAGCTGAGGAACTGTTCCAGATCAAAAATAACTAAAGAGACCTCCTGGGATTGCATCTGGAGAGTGACTAGCATTCTGTCAGCTTTGGAGATGGGAGGGAAAGCAAGCCTGGCAGAGGTACCCATTCCATGCCCAGCTTGCTCAGTAGCTGGTGATTGGAGACACTCTCTACCACAGTGTGAAAAAAACCAAAAAACTAAAGAAATGTGATAACCAAATGCAAAGCATGATCAAGAATGTTCCTTTGCTATAAAGAACATTATTGGGACAATTGGTAAATTAGAATTAAGGTCTGTAGATTACATAACATGATATTAATGTTAATTTCCTGATTTTGATCCTTGTACTTACATTTATAGGACATACACACTGAAATATTTAGGGGTAAAGGAGAGTTCTGTGTGCAACAGCTCAGGAAAATATGTCTATTTATATGTTTATATAAACATAAACAGATAGCTATAGATAGGTAGATAGGTAGATAAATAAAGCAAAATGTGGTAAAATGCAAACATTTGGGAAATCTGGGTGAAAAGTATGTGGAAATTTTTTGAACTATTTTTGCAAATTCCTGTAGATAGAAAATTATGAGAAAATAAAAATTTAAAAAGAAAATATTAACACACCATTTTTAAAATAGCTTTTATTGTAATGAGGAAGAGAGATAAGTTGGTCAAAGGTATTTGGTTTTGTTTTTGTCTTTTTAATGAGAGAAACTTAAGCATACTTAAATACCAATGGAAAGATGCCAGCTGAGGGAGGAGGATAAAGACTAGAGGAAGGGAGAGGACACGAGAGTGAATGGGAAGAATGAGGAAATGTTTGTGACTATAAAAAACGACATATGTGCCATGTAGAAAACTTGGAAAATATAGAAAGGGTCTTCAAAAAGTTTGTGGAAAGATTTATATGATCTTACAATTCCATTTTTCCACTAACTTTTTGAAGTGCCCTCATATAAAAGAACACAAGTCACCCATTATGTCAATATCTAATATGAAGGCTCGTTGATGGAGTCATTTTGGGTGCAGGCAGGGCCAGAGAGTGAGGCCTGGAGTAGAGCTGTGGAAGAGACCTTAGAGAGCTCTGGATTTGCTCCCTCATTTCATGATGGGGAAACTAAGGCTTAGAGACATGAAATTATTTTCTGTAGATCACAGAGCTTGCTAAGGGCAAACATTTTCTAGCTCCTGATTCAATGCTCTTTCCACTTTATGGGATCTATCACTGAAGTTTCTCATGGTCATCAACTGGGGGAGGTATCGCCGCCTGGAAGCAGTCGCAGATGTGTGGCAGCCTTTTCAATAGCAACAAGACAAGGGGATGATATTGCCCTTTAGTGGACGAAAACCAGAGAGGTTCAGCTTGCTACAGTGATCCAGAAAGTCTTGCACAATGAAGACTGTACTGTCCAAAATACCAACTGCATCTCTGTCAGAAACCTTACAAGAGCTGTGCCTAGAAACCAGGCTTCTGGGTTCAGAGACCAGCCCACCATTATAGAGTCATGTAACTGGGCAAGTCACCAATCTTTCTCACTCATCTTGAAAATAAGTGTTTTATACCAGATGGGAACTCACATCCTTCAGCCTCTGACTTGCCCAGATTCTGTTGTCACATTATCATTGGCCACTCAGAGGAGGCCGACAATGATCACGAGCTAATTCGGCCAAGGACACGTAGATGCAGGCAGAGTAAATCCCAAAATCCTCCATTTTGTAGCTCTCTAGTCTGGGCTGGCTCACAGATTTACTAAGCTGGGCATTTAACATCTTCAATGATAACTATGCTCTTCATAAAATTCTTTATAGTTACAAAGCATTTTTACCTGTGTTGTTTCATTCAACCCTCCCATTAGCCCTATGAAGTAGTTATTGCAACTTTAATTTTATAAATGAGAGAAACTAGACTCAGTATGAATGACTTGCTCCAGATCAGTGGGCCAGTAAGTAAAAGATGGAGTTGGGACAAAGCCCTATCTTCTGGGGCCAAATGCAGAGCTCTTTCCAGGCCACCCCACTGCCCTCAAGGCAAATGTCAGTCTTGTCCGTCTGGTCCAGGCTAGGCAATGGTCTCCTCTCTTCCCCATCCTCCTTCCCTCAGGCCCTTCAGTTCACTTAGACGAAGACTGAAGAGCAAACGAGGGACCTCTGGCTTGCTCTCAGTGCCCTTAGGAAATAGCTTTCTAACACCAACAATGGTTTGAAAGGTAGTAAGTTCTCTGTCATTAGGGGTGGTAAAGAAGACATTGGATGACCATCTGGCAAAGATATGGTAGAGGAGATTCCTGATTTGCAAACTAAAAAGATCTCTGAGGTCTCTTCCAAATTTTAGAGCAGAGGACTCTGTGCTTAGGGAGACAGCATGGTTCCAAGGCTGGCTGGGCAGAGGTCCAGGCTGTGGGAATAGAGACAAGTCTGGAGAAGGAAATAAAGAGAGAAGAAAAAAATCTGAAAGCAATTGTGAAGACTAAAGCAGATTCTTCTCTTCCAAGAAAGAGACTAGAGCCCAACCGGGATGGAAGACAAACTGGGTTGATGCCTAGAGAGGAAGATAGGGGAAATGTCAGTGCTTCTCAAATAGCCTTGCCCAGAAAATGTGTCAACAAACACCCAGCCAAACTCCACTGACTACAACTCAGGCAACACAGCCGAGAAACAGAGGAGGAGCAGTCTCTTGAGAGAGAAGCACTTGAATTGAGTTAAAAATACATTAAATTCACAATCAATCAAAAATGTGAAAGGCCCAGGGAATATCTTTGAACTGGACTTCTTCCATTTCCCTGAAAGTAGGTGGGGTGGGATTCTTTTTTAAGCATATGTGAATCAACACTGGGGTAGGGGAAAGGACTGGCCTCGTAGTGGGAAATCTGCATTTTACCTTCCAGCAGAACAGTATCCTGAATGCAATTCCAGAGGGAATTCTGGGGACTACGGCTTTTCTTAAAACGGAAACCAGGTCCAGAATGTATCTTTGCAGCCTAGCAGGCTGGAGTAATAAATAGTTTCAGGTAAAGAAAGGATTCATATTTACAGCATGCTACAGAATGCTTTTTTTTTTTTCTGAAATCTTTTAGAAATCTCCTTCGATTCCTCTTTTCAACCATGGGTACAAAGACTTTAATAAGTTTAGAAAAACATTTCAAAATAACTCCTTTCTTACACAGCAAAACATTGAGAAAATACAGATGCCCCCAAAAAAGGGAATAAATATTCCTTGTTTCTCCAACAACCTCAAATAAGCATTTTGATATGTCTATCACATTTTTCAATTTTTTTTAATAGTTCAAAATCACAGTGGTATTAAAGGTATTCCCTGAGAAATGCTGCCCTTGTTTCTCCAACAACCTCAAATAAGCATTTTGATATGTCTATCACATTTTTCAATTTTTAATTATAGTTTTTTTAATAGTTCAAAATCACAGTGGTATTAAAGGTATTCCCTGAGAAATGCTGCCCATCCCCCACCCCCTCCGTCGTACTTCCCACGCACTCCTACCCGGTTCTTTTTGTTGTTTTTATATCCTTCTAACGTTTCATAATGCAGATATAAATTCTTATTTTGC
Organism: Galeopterus variegatus; assembly: GCF_000696425.1. Taxonomy (NCBI): domain Eukaryota; kingdom Metazoa; phylum Chordata; class Mammalia; order Dermoptera; family Cynocephalidae; genus Galeopterus; species Galeopterus variegatus. Next base: position 245,476 of record NW_007727707.1, on the reverse strand, counting down.
ACCCTTCTTACTACGAAAGGTAGCACACCACATATACACATCTAGCTTCTTGAACTTGACAATATATCCTGTTGCGGATTCTTTTTACATGTTTATGCAGACATTTTAGTTTTTACTAAAATGAGAATATACTTTTGTAACTTGCTTTTTTTACTTAGGAATTTTTTATGGACATCTTTGTATATCATCAAATATTCTTCTACTGTATCATTTTTCAAAGGTTGCTATGTCAGGAGAAAGCGCTGGAATATTACTATGGATGTCTTCGGCCTCCACCTGGATAATCTCTGGGATGGAAAGACAAATGCCCTGCCCCTTGGAGTCAAGAGGCCTGTAGGTGACGTCCAGCTTAGCCAGTGACCAGCTGTGTGAACTTAGGCAAGGCTGAGGCTCTGAATGTCAGTTCCCTATACTTACACTTCTCACTAACAATTACACCAGCCTTGCCTCTAACCCAGGTTTGTAGTGAGAATTAAATGAGACAGTGGTTAGGTAAAGACCATTCAATGTGAACCAATGAAGTGTTAAAATAGTGATATAACTACACAAAACACACACACGAGCATTTGCATTTTAATAGGGAACTCTTTATGGTTACTATTGGTGAAAAACAACTTTTCTCAAAATTTTAGTTTACTAAAAGCATTTTTTGTTACATATTTAATGTATACACATTATAGAGAAAATACGAAAGGTGAATAAACAAAAAGGAGAAAATAAAAATCCATAATTTACAAAAATTCTTTCAGATATTTCATACATATACATATATGTATACATATAATTACGTGTGTATGTGTGTGTATATACTCATACACATATATACACACGCATAAAATTTACAAAACTAGTTCATATTGTACATTTTGTTATTGCAAGCTCCTATTCCCACTCAACAATATGTTATAAGTACTGTTCCATATTCGTAAATATAATCTCAATCTTTATCATTATTATTAATAGCTACAGAATTCTGTTGTATTAGTGAATGTACCATACTTTTCCTAACCAATCCACTTCTGTTGGAAATTTAAGTTCTTTTGAGATTTTATTATTATATATATAATGTTATGCTGGACAACTTTATAGTCAAATATTCACATTGCCTACATTGAAGAAGTAAATATAGAATGAATGTTGCATGTTTTCTTTTTATTTTTTCTTTTTTTTTTTACAGAAACATAGTTGATTGTGCATATCATTGGGGTACAGAGTTGAATATGAATACCCATATACAATATGTAATGCTCAAATCAGGATAATTAGTATATTGAGCATCATACAATGTAATTGTTTTTTGTGGCCCTTTACTAACTCCTTGCTACCTCCCTCCCTCTCCCCTTTTCCCACCTCTGGCAACCTCAGTTCTGTTCTCTCCTTTTGAAAGTTCAAAAATTTTTATGATTGTTGTATCTTTCTTTCTTTCGTTTTTTTATTTATTTGTTTATTTTTTTAGCTCCCACTTATGAGTGAGGACATGGTATTTCTCTTTCTGTGCCTAGTTTATTTCACTTAATTTTCTCTAAGTTCATCCATGTTGCTGCAAATTGCAGAATTTCATTCTTTTTGATGGCAGAGTAGTATTCCATTGTGTAGATATATGACATTTTCCTTATCCAGTCATCCAATGATAGACATTTAGGTTGTTTCCAACTGTCAGCTGTTGTAAACAGTGTGCCATAAACATGGGAATACAGGTATCCCTTCAACATGATGATCTTCATTCCTTTGGGTATATATCCAGCAGTGGTATTGCTGGATCATATGGCAGTTCTATCTGTAGTCTTTGAGAAAACTCCATACTGTTTTCCATAATGGCTGTGCTAATTTACAATCCCACCAACAGTGTAAGAGGGTTCCCCTTTCTCTGCATCCTTGTCAGCATTTGCTATTCTCTGTCTTTCTGATAATAGCCAGTCTAACTGGGGTGAGATGATATCTCCATGGCGTTTTGATTTGCATCTCCCTGATGCTGAGTGATGTTGAGCATTTTTTCATGTGTCCATTGGCCATTTATAAATCTTCCTTTGAGAAATGCCTATTCAGCTCCTTTGCCCATTTTTTAATCAGGCTTTTTTTTTTTTTTTTTAACATTAAGTTGTTTGAGTTCCTCGTATATCCTGGGTATTAATCCTTTGTTGAATGCATCGTTTGCAAAACTTTTCTCCCATTCTGTAGGTTGTCTTTTTGCTCTGTTAATGGTTCTTTTTGCTGTGCAGAAGGCTTTTAGTTTGATATAATCCCATTTGTTTATTTCTCCTTTTGTTGCTTGTGCTTTTGGGGTCATATTCATAAAGTCTTTGCCCAGTCCTACTTCCTGAAGTGTTTCCCCTATGTTTTCTTTTAGGAATTTTATAGTTTCACATCTTATGTTTAAGTCTTTAATCCATTTTGAATTGATTTTGGTATTTGGCAAGAGGTAAGTGTCTAACTTCATTCTTCTACACATGAATGTCCAGTTTTCCCAGCACCATTTGTTGAAGAGGTGGTCTTTTCCCCAATGTATGTTCTTGGTACCTTTGTCAAAGATCAGTTGGCTGTAAGTATGTGAGTTGATTTCTGGGTTTTCTGTTCTGTTCCATTAGTCTGATGTCTGTTTTTATGCCAGTACCATGCTGTTTTGGGTACCGTAGTTTTGTAGTATAACTTGAAGTCAGGTAGTATTATGCCTCTGGCTTTATTTTTTTTGCTCAGGATTGCTTTGGCTGTTTGCAGTCTTTTGTTGTTCCATATGAATGTTAGCATGTTTTATTTTATTCGCTCTACAAATGCTTTTGAGCACCTACTATTTGGTATGAACTGTCTAAGTGCTAGAGTTACAAAGAGGAATCTGGCACAGGAATTGTCAGTCTAGGAAAGTATACTGAAATAATCATAATTACATTTTGGGCTTGCCTCCCTCAGGTTCCTGGTGTGCCTGGCAGGACCTTTCACAATCCTAATCCTTACCCAATACAGCCCTACACCACTTCCCAGCCTGAAATGACCCTTTCTCTGCCTGGCAAACTTCTGTTCATTTGTCCAGACCCAATCCAAAAATCCCCTGCTCGATGGAGCTTATCCTGACACCCCTGGAGAATTTTATGGCCTCAAAGCACCTGTCACATTCCATTTGTAACGATCTATATAACCTCCTATGTTATCTCCGCCTCTGCACTGTAGGTTTGTTGGAGTTGGAGACTTTGTCTTATTATCTCCAGCTGTGCCTAACACAATTAAATGTTCTTGCTGAACACTTATTGAAAGAATCACTAGTACCATGTGCTTAGTAAAATAATAAATACAACAACTGAAATTACATTATAGGCAAAGAAGGGCTGCTAGCAAAGGCCCATGGTCAGCAACCAGTTTAAGGGGAGGCTCAGCTGTCCTGGCATGTGGGCTGTGCCAGCTTTTTCCCATGTACCAATGTTGTCACTTCCTCTCTCTCTCAACCATGACTATTGAAGACCTAGACTTCATTTGTAAATGCCTTGGCTCACTTAGGCAGCATAGGAGAACCAGGGTCTCACCAGGGGGAAGATCTAGGGCCTAAAACTTTTACAGTTGGGGGACTGTTTCAAAGAAAAACATACAAAATCATAAATGCCAAATCAGTTATAGAAATAATATTTATTTCAGCCAAAAAAAAGAAATCACAGCTTACAAATTTTTAAAGCTGACAAATATCACAAAACCCTAACTTCCTGATATATTTCTCCAATACTTTTTAAATTTTTTAATTATTCTGAGAAAAAATATACATTGATCTGAAATTAAGGAGTATGCAAGAACAATTCAAATATGTCTTTAAATGGCTATAATCTGGGGCAGGAAATATACACAATGAGCCTGTAACATCATGTAGCACCAGAAAGCAAGAAAGTGCTAAAAAAGAAAAGAAAAGAAAAATGGTGGTCATATTTCAAAGGGACACAGGAGCGAACCAAAAGAGCTCCCAATGGCCAACGTTGGAACAACTTAAGCAACAAAACAAAGTATTGGATTATAACCCAAAGTATAAAATAAATATCTGGAGTCCATACTAATGTGAATGATTGAAGGAAGGAAGGAAGGAAGGAAGGAAGGAAAAAAGAAATCTCGCATGGAGAAGAGGTCTAAATAAATCATGTGGATACTGCCCCACAAGGAAGGTT
>NW_007727707.1:237625-240668 GCF_000696425.1 Galeopterus variegatus | reverse complement strand
GAAGGAAGGAAGGAAGGAAAAAAGAAATCTCGCATGGAGAAGAGGTCTAAATAAATCATGTGGATACTGCCCCACAAGGAAGGTTATACAACTTCCTGCTTCTTAAGTGTGGCTTTCACATGGTGACTTCTTTCTAAAGGGTACAATATGGAGGGGGGCGGGGAGGGAGGAAGAGTAACTTTACAATAGAGAAACCTGATAAACACTACCTAAGCCAGGTGATCGAGGTCATTGTCGACAGTAATAAGTCATATTGATAGTTTGTTCCCTTGACATAATGTTATGAAAATGGCGCTTTACCTCTGTGGTCTTCTTCCCAAAAACCCCTAACCCCAGTCTAACCATCAGAAAAACAGACAAATTCCAATAAAGGCGTATTCTACAAAACCTGACCAGTACTCCTCAAAACTGGTCAGGGTCTTCACAAATGAAAGTCTGAGAAAGTGTCACAACCAAGAAGAGCCTAAGGATACATGACAACTAAATGAGATATGATATCCTGGATGGGATCCTGAAACATAAAAAGGACATTTGGTAAAAACTAAGGAAATCCGAATAAAGTATAAACTTAAGATAATGATAGTATATCAATATTGGTGCATTAACTGTGACAAATGCACCTTACTAATGTAAGATATTAATAGTAGGGGAAACTGGGTACAGGGTATATGGGAACTCTCTGTGCTATCTTCATAACTTTTCTGTAAATTTAACAGTGTTCTAAAAAATAAAGTCTGTTATGAAAAATGGCTATAATGTTGTATTGATTACACAATTGTGTAACTAAGTTATTCTTAAACTACAAAACTTGTTAATGAGTTCATGTTGGAGTTTTATCACAGGATCACTTGTTCTTCAGGCCATTTTGCTGCATCAGGAGAAATTTTCCCTGTTCTTTTGTCTAGAACCACCACACTTTATCAGTAATAAGATGATACATATTGATTTGTGTCCCTCAAGTTTTATGTATTGAAGCTTAATCCCCACAGTAACTGTTGAGGGTGGGAAATCATATTATGACAATTGAAAGGTGGGGCCTTGAAGAGGTGATTAGATTCTGAGGACCATGCCCTAGTTAATGTATTAATAATGGTGGTCATGGGTGCGGTTCTGAGGGCTTTAAAAGGAGAGCATGTGAGAGTCTCTCTCTCTCTGCTCCTGCCTTTCTTGCAGTGTGGTACCCTGCATCAGCACCAAAGAAGACCCTCACCAGATGTATTCCCCAGACTTTGTACTTCCCAGCCTCTGAAACTGTAAGCAATAAATTTTGTTTTCTTTATAAAATACCCAGTGTCAAGATTTTGTTATAAGCAAAAGATTAATACATAAGGGGTTTCCACATCTTGAAAGCATTAAAAAAAATTAACATATAAATGTAAGCTGCTCCAGTTGAGGTAGGGATGGGGGCCCAGAGACCAGCAAATTGGCCCTCCTCTCCCAACCCTCCATGGCATGCAAGGGGCTCCCCCAGGCTCTGAGGAGTAAGTGTGATCATTCATTCAACAAATATTTGTGTCGCTGGGGGATACATTGGTGAACAAAAGAGATGTCTCTGCCTTCAATAAGTGGTTATCTGGAAAACCCTAGACTGGTGCAGTGGTTCTCAATCCTGGCTGGACTTTAGAATCACCAGTGGAGCTTTTAAAAAAAAAAACCAATTCCTGGGCCTCTCCCTAGGCCAATTAAATCAGAATCTCTGAGGGTAGGACACTGGAATCTGTATGTGTGAAAAGCTGGGCTGGCCAGTTAGCGTGATGCTGATAACACCAAGGTCCAAGGTTCAATCCTGTACCAGCCCGGCTGCCACAAAAAATTAAAATAAAATAAAACCTCCCCCAATAGATTCTGAAGTGTAGCCAGGATTAGGAAACACTGACTAAATTATCTAAGAATGTCCACCTCTAAAATGGGTGTTCTGTGATCTTTGTCATCATGCAAAAGGAGGAGAAAAGTGCTGAAGACCAGCCCTAGGGCACGTCCCCTCCCCCAAGGGAGTCTGGAGAGGAAGGAGGTGGTAGCAGAGGCTCCTCAGCTCAAGGCAAGGCTGGTGTTGGCAGAAGTGGGGGCGAGGGGAGGGTGCTGAGGAGCAGTGGTGCGTAGCAACCCACACGCTTGCTCGTTTTAGAACAAATCAGCTCTGCTCAGACATATGTGCTGAAGAAGCCTCCTCCTGGAATTTTCCAGAGGACTACAGAGTTGGGGCCTACTCCCAGCATAAAAGCATCAAGCCTAGGTTCTGCCTATCTTAATACAAAGGCTCTCAAGACTGGAAAGTCCTTAAGGGGTTGCCAATCTCTCTCTCTCTCTCTCTCTCTCTCTCTCTCTCTCTCTCTCATACACACACACACACACACACACACACACACACGTGCACAAGCTACAATAATATTAGATCTGCAAGCTGTGTGTTTCAGAGCAAGTTCTCATGGTCCCTCTGAACATAGCATGTGGATATTTGATCTGCCTTCTGACATTTTTATAACTGCAAACAAGAACTCCAGATAAAGGAGAAGCCTGGAAAACACAGCTGAAGGACAAAGGAAGGTTAAGAGCGGATGACCCAGTGGCCTAAAGTTGAACAACTACCCTCCCACTTATAACCTTGTAGGGAAGGTGTTATTACTGTCCTAACTTTACAGAGGAGGAAACTGTGCCTTAAGGAGTCAAATGTCTTCTCCAGGGTCATTTAGCATGGGACAGAGCTAGGATTTCTTCATCTTCACAATTTGATTTGTGTCTTCAGATGAGGAAACTGAGGTGGAAAATGGTGGAAGCAGAGCTGTGCTTTGACATCGAGAGCAGGTTGGTGGCCACTCAATATCACAGCTGCCTGTTGATCTAAAAGGTACCATCTGCTCCCCACCCCCACTCCCACCAGGAAAGGCTTGGGAGAGCTCTCTGTACTGTCTTTGAAAGTTTTCCATAAATGTAAAATTATTCCAAAATAAAAAGTTTATTTAAAAATGGCACATATTCTGGGCTGGCCCGGTGGCGCACTGCTACAGTGCACCGCTTGGGAGTGCAGCGGCGCTCCCGCCGAGGG
>NW_007727707.1:211177-236096 GCF_000696425.1 Galeopterus variegatus | reverse complement strand
AAAAAAAAAAAAGGAATAAATAAAACCCCATCTAAAAAAAATAAACTGAAAAACCCCCAAATTTCTTCATTTAAATCAATTATAGGTGAGACTTGGGATATGGTACATCCTGGTCAAAATCCCTCTCTATCTGTAGACCCAGGACACCAGAAAACAAATTATCTGCTTCCAAAATACAATGGTGGGACAGGAACAGGATAGACATTCCCATTCCAAAAGAGAGGAAAAGGAAGGAAAAAGGGGTCACAGGTCCCAAGCAAGTCTGAAACCCATTGCGCAAGTCTGGATAGTAGTCTAGGTTCATTAACCTAGTCTTGCTACTTTTATATTTGTTTTAAAATGTCTAAAATTTTTTTAAAAAATATATTAAAGGAAAAATAGCTCCTTTTTTTGTAACATAAAAAGTTCAGGCTCATTACAGAAAAAATACAAATGAACAAACATAGAAACAACAATACCACTCCTAATTCAATGATCCAGAAGTAACCCACTGTTCATACTTGGTATATTTCCACAATACATCAGATTTATTTTTGTATTTTATTATTTTTCTACATTATATCTGTACTACATGTGTGAAAAAAAGGAAAACCATATATTAAATATATATAGATTTCTACCTACTTGGTCCAAGCACTTTGTGTACTGTGCACGTACTTGCTAGCCATTGTTACAAGTAGCCTGCTGAAGAGGCAGCTGCAATTTCCAGGGATATCCAGCCACCAGCCACTGATCCCCACTACAGAGATCTATTGGGATGGGGAAGAATTCTAAGAAGAGAATGAAAAGTTACTTTCTGAAAGTCCTGGGTCTTTCAGGCTTTCAGTACAGTGATTTGCATTCTTTCTTTTCTTTGAATGAGTATAATGGAGGTTCTAAAGACGTGTTAAACCCTGAAATATATTATCATAATAGATGTAAAGGAAGGTGATTGCAGAAATAATTCTTTGAGCCAAGATATCCCTAGTTGTCGGAATCTACAGAGTTGTTTTGTTTTAAGTATTGAGTTAAAATTCTAGAATTGTATATCAATTTGGGAAGATTATTATTTCTCCTACAAATAAATGTGATTTTGAAAGAAACATCCCTATTTACAACTAGGGGCAAACTAGGATTGGATTAAACTGGTTGGTAATTTCAACAATGTTGAAAATTACTCAAGATAACTCATAAAATTCCATCTACATATTTCTATAAAAGCTTGTTCAATAAATTCGCTTTTTAGAGTTAGGATTTGGTAACAATATTTAAGTTCAACTATTTAATAAAATGTTTTAATTTTAGAAATAAAATTTCAGTTAAATGCAAAAGTTCAAGAAACCTAGCATCATTCAACTCTTCTGTTGGACCATGCATCCTTTGCCCACGACTGTTTTATTAACTGGGATACTGTCCATCTCTGTGTAACTTTATGAAATGTGTTTTGGCTTGGAGCACAGAAAATCCATTTAGCCATTAATAGTCTAGTTTCAAGTTATGTTATTCATTCACAAGAGTAACAACAGTGTGCTGTGATTTTTTTCCAGCATTTTTCCCTTAATTTTATTGGCTAATAAAATCCAAACTCTGGAACCTTTTGCCCAGAAAGTGGTGCCAAAGGAAAGCAGCTGCCCTCCCAGACCCCCAGGGGCTCTCCAAGTAGGATCTGAGAGGCTTGGGTGAGGCCCCAGGGAGAGGCTTGGGTGAAGCCCCAGTGGAGAGAGGAAAGCCTGCTCTCCAACTGCTAGGCTTCCCCACAGGGTCAGACAGAGGTTTTCCTCATGTCTTCCTGACTGAAAGAAGAAAATCAGGTCTCTCTCTAATTCTCGAAATTCAAAATGGTGGTATCACTTTAGCACATTCTTTCATTTGATTCTTTCACTCACATGTTCTTTTGCTTCAAAACCTCCAAAAGCAATTTTGAACAAATATTATGTACCAGACCCTATGTAAGATGTTGGGTATGTACAAAGGAGCTCATGGTTCAGTAGGAGAAAGAGACAAGTAAACCAATGACTACAGCACAACCTGATGAGTACCATAATGAAATACAAAGTACCCGGGAACCCAGGGTAGATTTAGCACAAACCCAACTAAACTAAGATATAAAAGAGAAACAGCTGACCAGTGTAACTATTTGTAAAAATAATTGTCAAAGAATTACTATTTCTACTATATAAAAGTGGGGGACTGGTCAGTTAGCTCACTTGGTTAGAGCATGGTGCTGATAACATTAAGGTCAAGGATTTGGATCCCCATACCCACCACCTGCCAAAATAATAATAATAATAATAATAATAAAAGAAAAAATAAAAGTGGGTAAATATTTATATAAAAACAACATCCCAGCCCCATTAGACAAAATGGTAGAAGACATAAGTAGGCAATTAACACAAGAAAAAATGAAAATAATAAGCAAGCGGTTTTAAAAGATCCTTTATTTTATTCTTCTTCAAAGACAGAAAAATTAGAACAATAAAAAAGAGAAATTTATAAAATCCAATTCCCGGAAGTCTGCAGGAAAACTAAAATGCGACTTACTCTGATAGCAATGTAAATTTGTGTAGACCTCTAAGAAGACAACTGGGCAATATGACCCAAGTCAAAATAATAATTATCTCTTTAAACCCAACATTCCCAATTCCACATCATTTATCCTAAGAAAATAATTGTACTGAAGGAAAAAACTATATGTATAAAGATGTTTGTCACAGTATTATTTATATTAGTGATAGACTGGATATAACATACATACCTAATACAAGAAGAATATTTCAGAAGATTACAAAAAATAATTATAGAGATTCTGTAGAAACACAGGATTTATATTAGTGATAGACTGGATATAACATACATACCTAATACAAGAAGAATATTTCAGAATATTACAAAAAATAATTATAGAGATTCTGTAGAAACACAGAAAATGGTTTACTTCTTAATATAAAACTTAATAAAAGGGAAACAAAAAATCGTACATATCTAATAAATATAATTCTAGCCCTCAAATCCCATTGGGACTCCAGCATCAGAAACCTTCAGCGAGAACAGGTTTCAAAGGGATTTTGGAAGCTCTCGCTTGGTAATTCCATGGCCAGTGTTAATCAGCCCTTCCCTGCATGCTTCCCTCATCCTAGCCACCCCACTCTTGACACCATCTGCTGTCTTTATTCTGTTTTAAGATTCTCTTTACCTCTCAGACCCTCCCCAGTAGAAACTACGTCCTGTTCATTTTTGTAACCACCTACCCCTTCCTCAGCCACTAACAAGTTCAATAAAGTCACGATTTATTTAATTTACTTAATGTAAAAATATGTATAAGAGGGAATCCAGAAAAATGACAATAATTTTGTTAGGCTGGTGGAACTGAGAGAGCATTTTAAAAATTTCCCTTTTATGTTTTGTTTTATAACTTAATTTTTTAAAGATAAAGCCAATTCCCAGACAGGATTTTACTGTGGTATCTGAAACCAGTCTCTGGGCATTTACATCCCACATAACTAAGCAAGTTTACCTGGAGTAAGCAAGTCTATTTATAAACTTGAAAGACAAGACATTTTGGTTTGTCTGTTTGTTTTCTCTCTTCTTTAAATTTTTTCTTTAATTGAAACACAATTGATTGCACATGTCTGTGGAGTACACAGTCAAAAATCAATACCTGTGTGCAATATGTGATACTCAAATCAGGACAGTTAGTATATTCAACATTATACAGTGTAATCGTTTTTCATGGCCCTTTACCAATTCCTCACTAACACCCCTTCCGCTCCCCCTTTCCCACCTCCAGTAACCTCAGTTCTCTCTTATTTTGAAAGTTCAACATATATTGTGATTGCTGTATCTTTCTTTCTTGTTTTTATTTATTTGTTTTCTTCTTTTAGCTCCCACTTATGAGTGAGGACATATGGCATTTCTCTTTCTGTGCCTGACTTATTTCACTTATAAATTTCTCTAAGTTCATCCATGTTGCTGCAAATGGCAGAATTTCATTCTTTTCTATGGAAGATTAGTATTTCATTGTGCATGTATAGCACACTTTCCTTATATAGTCTTCCATCGATGGACATTTAGGTTGGTTGCATATCTTGGCTATTGTAAATAGAGCTGCAATAAACATGGGAGTGCAGGTATCCCTTTCCATGGTGATTTCCATTCCTTTGGGTATATACCCAGAAGTGGGATTGCTGGATTATATGGAAGATTTCTCTGTAGTTGTCTGAGGAACCTCCATACTGTTTTCCATAATGGCTGCACCAATGTACAGTCCCAGCAACAGTGTAGGAAGGGTCCCCTTTCTCTGCATCCTAGACAGCATTTGTTATTCCCTGGAAATAGTGTACTTTTTTTTTTTTTTTTTTTTTTTTTTTTTTTTTTTTTTTTTTGCAGCTGGCCAGAACAGGGATCTGAAGATAGACAAGATATTGCTAAAAAGAAGTATGGAAGGGAACCTTATTCTATAGATGTTATAACTTCTTTTAAAGCTACAATAATCATGTGAATGAGAAAGAAGCCAAGATATAGACACATGGGTGTGACTGTGTTGTTATTATCACTGGAATGGGTCTGACTATGAGACACACACAGCAAGCACATCCAAGTGTTCAATAGTGCTGGACACCACACATTTTCCATTGTGAGCCATGATGAGTCTGAAGGGCCACATTTGGCAGCATAGCATAGGACCTACCTTGGATATGACTCAAGTTCAAGTTATTTATTTTCTTTTTCCTATTGTCAGTAATTCTCCAAAATGCTCCAGTTTTATGATATGGCTTTTGAAGGAATTAAATCTGAATAGCACAAAATTGTATAATTATGTTACAATTCCACTGCAATTATTAACAGATCCAAGTTTGCTACATCATTATTAGGTAATAATTATGATGATAATAATAATGACAGCTAACATCCGTAGTCTGTTTACCATGTGCCAGATACAGTGCTAAGCAATTGGGCTAGTAGGCCTAATCATTTTCCCAATTGCTTAGCACTGTGAAATTTGAAGAATTTCAGGTGGACTGCAGATGAGTCACATTTAGCTCCCAGAAAACATATTGAATGCCCAGGCTCCACAGCAGTGCTGATATCCCCACAGGGCAACAATGGGTTGAAGCTAAATTTTTGAGATTCCCTTTAGATGGGGCATGCACTTCCTAGTTTTTCACAGTCTCCACTGCTCCCTATTGGACTATTCCCAGCCTTCTTCACTCATTTACACAGCTTGCCTGTCCTCTATACATTTGAATTTTCAACCCCCACACCTTGACATTATGCCTGCTGCTAAATGGTACAATGCCAAGAAAGAGCTGGCAGAGACATTGGTAATCGTATGGCCTGCTAGTTTTCCCAAACTTCTAAAAGAATCTTACACAAAAGCCCATTTCTAAACACAAAAGAGGAGCTCTTCTGGGGGAAGGTGGGGAAATTCCCAACAAGTACCCAACTTGCTTGGCTCCCCATCCTTCTCTCCTGCACCTCTCGACACTTTAAGGGTGTTGGCGACACAGTCCAATCCCCTTATTCCAAAGCAGAGGGCACAAACAAGTGAAGTCATCTATCCTCAGTCACCACTAGTTAGTGGTGAAGAAACCAAGTCTCTAATAAATAATTCAGTATTTGGCAGTTTCTTCCATTAAAATTTTTGTTGAATTTGTGGAAAGTAAAAAATACAGTAACAATGACTAAGAATAATGATTATCCATCTACTTCTTTTTTCCAAGCCCTCTTGTTATTCCATGTAATATTCCAGCAGGTGCCTTTATTAGAAAAGTCTTAAATTTAATAGTCAAGTATAGAATTATAAAAGTACATGGTTTTAGAGTTGAAAGAAACATTGTAAGCTTTTTTCATCCCATCGCCTCATTTTACAGACCAAGAAAACAAGGAAGTGCTTGAAACCAATTCCCCCTCTTATGTGTTCCAAGTTACAGTCCTGTTCAATATATCAAGTACTGTTACATCTGGACTTGATGGGCAGAAGCCAGAACTTCCTATTTTAACCAGTTTCTCTATGAAAATCATGAACAGTTAAGATATAAATTAAAGTTGTGATTTCTTTCTCTGTGATTTTCTTCAGTCTTTGAAACACACATTCCCAGTTGGGGCTTCAAACATCGCTTTACTCAGAAAGTGCATTTATAAAATTATGGAAAGATTGTTTGCTCCAGACTGAACTTTTCCAAGAGAATTTAAGTAAAACTATCCATGGTCAGAGAGCTTTTAATCTCAAATTTCCAATTCATTGCATTGTAGATTGATACATTTGTAAAACACAAGAAAATCAAATTACTAGACAAATAAAATTTTTAAAACACGAAATACAAATTTATTTTTTAAGTTATTAGATTCTAAGCATAAAATTACTCTATCAAGTTGCTACAACAGTTTCTAAATTCCTACTTCCTATACTCCATCTTGTACCTAAATTCTATTCTTATATTCACTCCATCTTGTACCAATAACAAACACTTCATGGACCAACCCTGGAGCTACTTCGAGTAGCTCTGGGGTGAAGCAGCACCCAGATGGTTGGTCTGGATACAGAGCATGTTAGTATGGCCACTCACGTGAACCAGGTAAGGCTTCCTATCATCAGCCGCAGTCAATTATTTTGAAAACGTGGTTGTGCTCACCAAAGACCTGGAGCATAGTCACCGTATGGTTCATGGGAAAACAGAAGTATACAACCTTCTTATTGCACCACTCAGAAAAGAATAGGGTTCAGATCACAGAGGGCTTGCAAAAGTGATGGTTCATGGGAAAACAGAAGTATACAACCTTCTTATTGCACCACTCAGAAAAGAATAGGGCAGAAAAGAATAGGGTTCAGATCACAGAGGGCTTGCAAAAGTGGACTAAGGAATTTGGGGATTTCATCTGGGAAGTTGTGCGGGAAAAAAAAAAGAGTCATATTTGGGTTTTAGAAAGATAGGGCTGCCTGCAGTGTGGAACATGGTTTGGAGGGCAACGAGACCCATTAGGAGGCTTGTGCAATAGTTTTGGGAAAAGATGATATGGCCTGAACTCAGGCAGTAGCTGTAGGATGGAGATACAGTTTCAAGAGCAAGTTAGGGGACTTGGTTATTAATTGGATGTAGGTGATGACGGGCAGGGACAAGTCAACCATGACACCCAGGTCTTGGCTTGAACAATCAGATGGCTGGTAGTGCCGTTCACTAGGATGGTGAGTCCAGAAGAGGAGGGTGCTGATAACAGTGAGTTCAGTTTTTGATAGGCTGTGGTTGAGCTTCCCTGACCAGGTGCTATTGCTCATAGTGGTCTCTAAACTAGATTGCCCTAACCTTATGTTCACTCATCAAATCTCAACCATAACAGGGCTTGGCAAGCATAAAAGGGCTTATTAAGAACATTGAGGCAACATAGGAAAAAATTTATTAAGTAATATTAGGTAAAGTAATAAAAATGCAAATTAAAACAAAGTAAAGTCCTTCCCCTTTAAATTGGCAAAAAAAAATTTTTTTAATTAAAATACCCAAAACTGCCAAGGGTGTGGGAAAGCTGGCACTCTCACACATTGCTGGTGGCAATGTAAATTGGTACAAACCTTCTGGAAGAAATTTGGCAAAATGTATCAAGAACCATAAAAAAGTTATATCCTGTGACCCTATAATTACACTTGTGGAAATCTATCCTAAGGAAATAACTTAAAATGTGGGAGAAAGCACTTCATACACAAAGATGTTTATCACAGCAGAAACTGGAAACAACCAAAATGTCCAATAACAACATTGGCTAAATAAATCACAATAAATTTACTTGCTGGCCCCTAGTGCATAATGAAAATTATGGCTATGAAAACTGTTGAGTAATGAAGAAGAATGCTTGCGCTATAATGTTAAGTATATATGTATAATACATTCTGCTATTATCCCAATTATATAAATAATTTCTATGAGAAAAAGACTAGAAGGAAATGATAATTATTGGGTTAGGGTGGTGGATTCTTAGATAACTCTAAAATTTTCTATAATGAATTTCTCCAAATTTATTAGAAATGGTTAAAATGCTTATGTGATAGAAATCATAGTGTATTATGAAGAAAAACGTTAAGTAAAAAAAGTAAAATAGAAAATTTTATCTGTGTTAGTTATTAATAAATATGTATGTTTGTTCATGGACCAAGAATGGAAAAGACTGTAGGTAAGAGGAAACAATGGACTTGTCTGGGTGAAGGATTTTCAAAATTCTTCATTGTAATTACATATTACTGGTGAAATTATCATTTCAAGCCATCTACCAGTCTTCAAAACCCATCTCAAAGACTTCCTCTTTTCTTTTTGCTTTTTTTTTGACCAGTAAGGGGATCGCAACCCTCAGCACGTTGTTGTCAGCACCACACTCAGCCAGTGAGTGCACCAGCCATCCCTATGTAGGATCCGAACCCGCGGCCTCGGCTCTATCAGCACCGCACTCTCCCGAGTGAGCCACGGGGCCGGCCCAGGACTTCCTCTTTTCTTAAGGCTCTCCCCATCTTCTGATCAAACATTATTGCTGCTTCTTTGAACCATCATGGCATTTGGTTTTGTTCTTATTATATGATTGTGACCCAATGGTTCTCAAAATTTATTGTGCATCAGAACATCTGCAGGTGATTACTGGTCCTCACTGCCAGAGTTTCTGATTCAGTAAATCTGGGGTGGGGTCCAAGAATTTGCATTTCTAACAAGTTCCCTAGTGATGCAGACACTGCTAGTCTGGGGACCATGCTCTGAGAACCATTGTAGTAATAGGTACAGATGCAATCGGATACCCACCCCCCAGAGCATTGACTATTCTCTTCCTCCCTCAACCCTTGCACATGGCTGATTAATCCAAAAGTAGAGATAATTAACCCAAGGTGTACCATTCAGAATATATCATGCCCCTGGGCACAAATTGGTGTGAAGAGGGGGCAAGCTATTTATGCCAGGCTAAGCAGAACCTTTCCCCATGATTTTTGAAAGCCATTAATATGCATGTGTGGAACCCACTACTTACAGGCCTTCCCGCAGCGTAACAAAGCTGGCATGTAGCAAGAAACCCAGATGAAATACAGAGTCCCAAAGGTGTTTGTTTAAGCCTGAATCAATTTGGATTCTTTTAGATGAAAGCAGCAGACATTGAACTCAAATCATGAACAAAATGAAAATGAAAAAATTTCAATTAAATGTCTCACATAACCTGAGGTAAAGTGGGCTCCAGGGCTGGCTGATTCAGCCACTCGACAATGTCACTGAGCACCTGGGTTTTTCCATTTCTCTGCTCTTACTACGTGGATATCATGATTGGCTTAGAACATTGGGATAGAACATTAAAGGACATACAAGAGTCAGACAGGGAAAGGCAGTGAGTATAACCAACACAGCCTCAAGCTGTTATGGAAGCCTTCACGAAGATCTTCACAGAATCCAGGAGAGCTGTCCATCTGGAAAATCTGTTTGTCAACTCTTCATTTGATCCTGTGACCCCCACCCCAGTATCCTTCCTTCCTTTCTCTCTGTCTCCCCACCCCCACTTGTTTTGGGTTGCTGTTGATTGCAGTCAGAGCCTATTGTCTTAGTCTACCTTGGAGTATATCATTTTTCATTACCAGTTTCCATTCACCCTTCTGGTAACCACAACCCTGTCACCCTTCCCAACTTTCAGCCTATGGCTTCAGCCGGTGTCCTATCCTTGGTTCAAAGATGGAGTATGTAACCTAGACCTAAGCTCATCAGTGTGTTCTCTCCTCTCTTCTACCACTACAATGATTGGTTGAGAGATGGGTGTGTGATCTGGTTAGAGCCAGTGATGCTTTATGAGGCTTTTGCCTATGATCCTGGGAGAAAGAAACTATCCTTTTTTTCCCATTAGACATGAGGCATATAGGTATCCCAGTGGCTGCTAGGAACCATCTTGCCACCACAAGGGTAAGGCCTGCTTGAGAATGGAGTCAACCCAGAAAGAGAACAACTGGGTCCTGAGCCCCTGGCCCCTGGCCCCTGTTGTGCCTATTCTCTTTCTTTGCCTAAGTCATACAGAGACAGCATTTTCCTCAGGTACAAACAAAAGGGTAATAACTGATAAGTCCTATTCCCCCCTCTCCTGCTGCAATTAGACAGTGTGCTTTTTGAGAGCAGAGACTAGATCTTGCCTACAGTTGTGTCCCCAGCAGTCATGTTAGTGCCTAACCCGGAGTAGGTATGGACGCAAAGTTTCTTGAACGGGCTTGAGGCTGCCTCCACAAGACATGTCTAATCAGGTCCCAGCTAGAAAAGCCTTTGTCCCTTCTCTGGGTAATTACTGATGCAAGGCCAGGACCCTTCCTGAGTCATCAGCAGAGATGACAGGATTTGGTCATGAGGGAAGCTGCAGGGTGGGTTGTGACTGAGTGTTGAACTCAAAGTTTCTAGCTGGAACTATAGAGGCCAGTTCTCCCACCTTAGTGCCCACCCTCACCCAAAGCAGGCCTGAAAATGCAGCAGTACCACAAGAACTGTTTATTTTGCAACTAAGCAGGAGGCCCTTCTTATATATTTTGCATAGGATTCCGATATTACACTAGCGGCCCCAGAACACCATGCATCTTGTTTACTAGAACCTGTCAGGATTCCCATGTTCCAACAAACCCCCATCCCTGGCAGAGCCTGGGACTAAGAGCAGAGAGAGAATTACTGGAACCACTTGAGCTCCCTTGGAGGTTGATGAGCAATATCACAGCCCTCTCTTTTGGGCTCTCACCTGAGACTCCTCCCGCATGTTTGCAGGAAGCTAGGGGCCTCTCCATTCCCAACATGTTCCTGACCCATCAGAAATGCTTGACATGGAGAACTTCACTTTCTGATGACAGCGTCTCAGTATTGTGGGCCCCTGGGTTGCTTTATTCCTACCTTTGCCACTAGGAAGTGAGTCAGCTTGATTAAACCAGTGCTGGAACAGAGAAGATGAAAGAAGTTAATTACCCTAATCCAGTTTTGCTAGTTAGTATTAGAGCCAACCAAGCCCCAGGTCCCCTTTCTCCCAGTTCTTCAGATCCCACTGTTATTAGATCATCAGAATCTGGCCAAAATTTGGTCTCACCTTGTCCTCCAAGTTGCTCTCTGGAGACATGTAGATCCTCCGTGTCCTGGATCCTTGCTTCCCTCCAGTACCATTTCTCACCATGACCCATCTCTGAGCTAATACTCCAGTGATAACCTTCTTGGAGTTGATCACTTAAAGCAAGCTCCATCACTCCTCCATGCCTTCACTCACGCTGTTCCTCGGCCCAGCTTATCCTCCAACCTGTGTCCGTACCAAAAACCCTCTCATCTTTCAAAGCCCAGCTCATATGCCATCATCTTCTCTATCGATATCTCTAAATTTCTTCATCTCACCCCCTTCCCCAATAATCTTTCAGTTCCTAATGCTCATGGTAGCTTGAGGCTGTATTGGTTATGCTCACTGCCCTTGTCTGTCTAACTCCTGTACATCCTTTAATGTTCAGCTCGATTATCACTTCCTCCAAGATCTGCCTACCCTGATGCTCCCAGGCTTGGGCAAGAACCCCATGAAGCTTCATGCCTTCTGTGTGTCTCTCCCCTACTAAGCTGTGAAGATCTCCATGGCAAGGACAGAGTCACAGTCATGTGTATTCCTCAGAGTCCAACGGAGGGTCTTCCACATAATGGGAATAACTATTGGGAACTTAACTGGGCTAACGTGCCTACGAGTTGGAATATCTTCTCAGAGACAGACACATTTGCAGACAGCAGTTACCAGAGCAAACAAGGATGCATTTACTCGGTACCCATTACCCAGTGTACTGCATTTTGGGGGAGATTAAGTATGTCAGAATTAGTGAGACAGACACAGTCAAAAATTCAGCCTACTGCTCTGGCTCCTTTCTGGCATTATGGGTTTGTCTCATCAGCATTCAAAAATTCAAATAAAGTAACATAGGCTGTACAAGGCACTCAGTACGGAGTAGGAGGTGCTTAATTATAAATAAGGCATAGCCCTGTCCCCAAGGTCCCCTAGTGACAAACACAAAGAGTGCAATACACAAGTCCCATGGATAAATAAGGTGGCATCAGCTTAGCCTGGAGGAGCTATGAAAGGCTTTGCAGAAGGAGTGATATTTGAACAGGGTGTTTAGGGATGAGGAGGAATCTACCACGCAAAGATGGGAACTAGAGGAGAGCAATCTAGGCAGTGGGACCAGGCTGGGCAAAGGCTGGCAGGCTGGAATGGACATGGCATATCTGGAGATGTCCCATATCTAGCTGGCTAGTGTTAGAGTCTTCATTGAGGGTGAGGGAGGAGACGAGGACAGAAGGTGGTTTGGGTCCTGCTCGTGGGGGCCCTTGAGCACCATGTTGCAAGGTGAGGCTTTTATTTGATGACCACTGGGGAGCCTTGAATGCTCTGAAGTGCAGGAATGAAAACTGGCAGCAGTGTTTAGCATAGACAAGAGGGGCAAGGAGGCATATCAAAAAGTGCCACTATAGTTGGTGAGGATGATAAGGGCCAGGACAGGGTGCTGTGCTAGAGGAAGAGAGGAAGGGGTGGCTTGAGAGATGCTGTGGAGGTGGAATCACAAGGAGCCAAGCCTGTTCAGCATCCTAAATCCTTCCAAATCCTTTTTACACACTACCCACATGGCCCCCCACTCCCCAGCTCTCCAGCATATCCTTCTTCCCTCCTTGGCTGTTAAATTCTAAGGCAAGGAGATTCCAAGTGCTGACTACATCTTCCTTGGCCCATCTCAGCTTTTGGCAAATACATTGGTGCTGTTCCCCAGAAAGCTTTTCTTGAACTTCATAAAGTTAGCAAAGAGGAGAAGTGTTAACAGTATGATCTGTTGAGTCCCAAATTCTAATCCCAGCCCTAACACTAACCCAGCTTTTTCACTCCCTGAAGTTCTGCCAAAATCAAAAGAGAAGGTCTGTGCCAGACACAAGTAATTTCAGCTGAACAAGCAGTCCGAGGGTCATAGAGTGCTGCTATGCTCGCAAAATGCTCTGCCACTTTAGAACTGGCTGTGGGCTGCTGGTGGAAGTGCATGCGGACAACACAGCCAAAGGGGCATGCGAGGTATTTTTCGCTGGTAAACAAATATTGCAGTGTTGATGCTGCATTAAATCAGAAGCTCCAAGAAGACAGGAGCCATTCATTCACTAAAAGAACGAAAGAAGAGTGAAGGCTCTTCTAGACTGCTTTCTTCTAATGAAAGGCAAAAGTGATTTATCCCCAGCAGCTAGATAAAAATCAAGGTTTAGGGGGACATGCATCACACATTCTCAAATGTCTATTATGTACCTAATTCTTTAAAAATATCTTTGCATTTAATTCCCATGGTTGCCCTAACAAGAAGATGGAATTATGCCCATTTCCCAGATGAGGAAAGCTGAGGTTTAGGAAAATAGTCATGTGCCCAAGGGACTGTGTAAACAAACTTGGCTATAGTGAAGTTCAGACTGTGTGGAAATATTCATACTTTGAGAAACAAGAGGAAAAACTGATGTCAATTCCCTTACATTTATATAGGACACCAAAGTTTGCGAAGCACACTCACGTGCATTATTTTCGCATCACATTCAGAATGGCTCTGTGAGGAGGATAGTGGTGTTCCCATTGCAGAGACGGGGGAACTGAGAGTCAGTGAGAAGGGATTTGACAGCTAGAAACCAAGACTTGAACATAGAACTGAGTCCAGACCCAGTTCCTTTTCCAAAAATGGAGTCTCTGTAAAAGATATGGGGTTTGAAAGAAAGAAAAAGGTATTCCCATGAGAGAGAGACCAGGAAAAAAAGGACCCTCAGGGGGAATTTAGGGTGTATGGTAGAGAATCTGAGATCCACATGGGTGGGTTACACCAATGTGCAATGGTGTTGTGGTCCCATGTGCCAGGACTGGAGCCACACCACCTATGTTTGAACCCAGATTCTGTTATTTAGCCTACCTGTGCCACAGTTTCCTCTTCTGTAAGTGGTGATAATAATAGTTCCTCCTTCATAGAGAATGTTGGGAAGAGGTAACATAGGAAAAGTATTTAGAAGAGGGCCTAGGACACACATAATCTTAATGAAGGTTTGCTATCTTTACTATCAATTATTATGACTACTACCACTACTTCTACCACTAGAGAGTCTAGCACTAGGGGGTGAGGCTGGGCCAGAGAGGGAGGCCTTAGAATCTCAGGGTGCAAAGTTTGAACACAAAGCAGCAAAAGT
This sequence comes from Galeopterus variegatus, assembly GCF_000696425.1. NCBI lineage: Eukaryota > Metazoa > Chordata > Mammalia > Dermoptera > Cynocephalidae > Galeopterus > Galeopterus variegatus. The sequence goes on along the minus strand of NW_007727707.1, from coordinate 221,925 downwards.
AATAGAGGCCAATTTGAGTTGAAACAGGATAAAAGTGTTATTTTAAGACGATGGATCTGGTAGGAGTACACAGGCCTCCCAAAACACCTCACCCATCTGGGTTAGGACCCCACCTGAGGGCTTCCACCATCACCACATAAAAGTGTTATTTTAAGACGATGGATCTGGTAGGAGTACACAGGCCTCCCAAAACACCTCCCCCATCTGGGTTAGGACCCCACCTGAGGGCTTCCACCATCACCACACTCATCCCAAGACACTGTGACTGCCTGTCACTTACCTGCCCCCCCAACTGGACCATGTCTGTGTTACTCACTGGTGCATCTGGTGTCTGGAGCAGTGTCTGGCACTTAGTGGGTGCTCAATAAATATTCTTCTGATGAATGAATGAATAGATGAATGGAGAGGAATGATAGTTTAGAAGGGAAAGAGTAGATAGGGAGACCAGCCAAGAGGCAGATGCAAGGCTCTGGGCTAGGATGGAGACAGAGGGAATGAGAAATACGTAAGAACTGCAAGAGACCTTTGGAAGAAAGGACAAACAGAACTTTGTGAATGATCGACCATTGCCTGGGTTTCTGGACACTGGCGATGGCTCTTTTAAAAACAAGAAGAAAGAAAGGAGAACAGAGATTTGGCCTTGACGTTGCCTTATTGAGCTTTCTAGAAGTTGCCAGTGATGAAAATGGAGTAATACAGGACAGCGTGGGGTGAGAGGCGCTGCCTGGAGATGGGGACTTGAAGAGAACAAATTCAGAAACTTTCAGTGAGTGCCTTTTTTTCCGGGGTAAGTACTGGGTGGGGCTGACCAGTTAGAGGACTGTGGAGGACCTTCAGGGCAGAGAGGAAGTAGGTAGATGGCAAGAAGGACCATCATTCCCCGCCTGTCAGTTTTGCCTCAGGCAGCCCTACCCAAATGGTAGAGCTGGCTTTAAAGCCAATGCTCGGCCTGCCCAGATGCCCTCTTTCACTATCACCCTGCCATTCCCTGCTCTTCCCTTCTCTTCTGTGCCCCATCTTTTCCCTGCTTCACAAGGAAAAACATAAAATAAAATACAACCGAGAGGAGGGCACATTCACCAGGTGCACTAAGAAAGGCAACCCTTAGCTCCTGGGACCACTGTGTCCCCCCGCCCCCACTTTCCTTTCTTCCTAAGTCCACACTTTGCGCACGACCTGCCAAGGGAAGAATTGAAATGGAAAGAAAAGCCATTTTATATTAGAAAGCCAATTTAGCTTAGACTGAAGCACTAAAAGAAGAGAGAGCCATTTCATTATTTTCATTTTGTTTTCTTGAAACATTTTATTACAGTTGTGGTGATCATAAACCCACAACTTCTCATTTCTAGATTTCTGCAGGAAAACTGCAGCTGCTGGGGTGCTCAGGAGAAAGAAAGCACAGAACCATTTCTGCACATTTCTGCCATGGTAGGTGGAAAATCAGAAAAGGAAACTAATCCACACTATGGGACAATGGAAAGAAAATCAGCTTGGAGTCAAATAGTCATAGGTGTGCTCTGCAACTAATGGCTGATTCACCTTTCTGAGCTGGTTCTCTCACTGATAAGACATAGCTGATAATGGCTGTTCTCAAGAGATGGTGGTTGTGATGAGATAAGGGGATAAGTGCTTTGCACAACATAGATGCTTCGTGTATACCAGCTCCTGGTAGCCCTTGCTGTTTCTCATGGGAACCTCCAAGCCTCTGCTGTCTGTGAGCTTCTAGGTGAGCCACAGAGAAGGAACAGGCTAGAAGCTCACTCGCAAGGGAGCTTTCAGCCTAATGGTTTCAAAGAACTTTTGCTTTATTACACATTTGTTCAGGCTTCAGTCTGATTTGACAAAAATATTTTAAAAACCTCACAAATTCAGGGTGTCCAGAAGGAGGGCCCAAGTTTACCCCATGTCCAAACAAAATGTCTATTTTTTGCCAAAAAAGGCCCCAGAAATACTGAACCGTCTACCTCATTGAGTGGTACACTTGCTTGGAAAGGATCCAAGCATGTTGGAGTCCTGGCCAGCCAAAACCACCCAAGCCACTTTTGGAGAGAGTAGGCGGAAGTGAGGGCTCTGATTTTCATGTTAAATCCCCATTTGGCCTCGGAAATGTTAAAAATAAACTTTCACCTGCATCTGATTTTCCTCTTTGTTATTGCAGCCATTGTCTGTTTGAACAAAGAGGTAGCAAGAGCCTCTTTGAGCGGTTCACAGAGTTCAAGCCAGAGCCCAAATTGGAGGGACACAGATGTTAATGAACAAGAGGACCAGCAAGAGTGCCGCTGGGAATCAAAAACCTCCAGGGTTTTCAGGCCCCTGATGACAGGCTGGCGGCTGCAGGCCACCTTCATCTCTGCCAGCAGCCCCACCTGGATCTCAGGTGGGGAGATGCCTGTGGATTTCCACCTAAGCAACTTAATATTAAAGCGAGATCCTGATGATTCAGCCCCCCATTACTCCAACTCTTTCCTCCCACCTGTTTGCATTTTGGAGGCTCCCATCAGATTGGGGGGAGGGTATTACAATAGGATGAGAAATCATAAATTAAACACTATAGAATTTACTGGTTACCTTGGAAGCAGTATGGCAGTATGTTGTTATAGAAAGAGCCTAGGCTTGGAAGCTGGATAAACCTGGGTTCAAATTCATTGCTTTTCAGCTGTGTGACTTTGGGGAAATTACTTGGCCTCTCTGAGCCTCAGTTTACTTTTCTATAAAATGGCCATAAAATAGTGTACTGGTTAATGCACAGCTGGTTGCTATAATAAACACACACCAAAAAAAGTGTAAATTGCCTCTAATATTATAGAAGTTTATTTCTGGTTTGCAGAGAGTCCAAAAGAGGTGTTCCTAATCTGTGGGCCGCTCTCCTCCAAGAGAGGATTTAGGTGTATGAGTTCCACCATTATCTAAATGAGGCCTTCAAATTCATCAGGCTTGTGGACGTCAATCCAAATGTAGGGGAAAGAGGAGGAAGGACTGTGGCTGACAGAAGAATTTTCTGCCAGGCCTGGAAGTGTCACACATCACTTCCACTCACATGTTAGTGTCACTAACACAGTCACACAGCTGCAACTAATTGCAAAGAACACTGGGAAATGAGGTCCAGCTGTGTGCCATGGAAGACAAGGAGATGGATCTGGTAAACATCTAGCTCGTCTTTACCACATACACCAACTTTTCAGGGAGATAATAGGCTTCAGTGAAATTGTGACTACGCAACAGTGCGGTTTTCAGCAAATGTTGGTTCCTTTCTTCTTTTTCTTCTCTCATGGCCAAACACTTGCTAGAAGCAACGAGGGAATGAGGGAACTCAAGGAGGAGCAGCAGTTGCCAACAAGCTCAGCCCCCATGGTCGTTGCCCAACGTTTCCCCATTGCCAAAGTGGGGAATCCGGGGACTCGTTCCCCTCGTGATCTACCACACTCCTCACAGTGTCCCCAAGCCCCTACCCCTCCACAAAATCAGAAGGCTGGGGAGTTAAACCCTAAGGTCAGAAAACCACCTTTTTAGGAACAACGAAGGCAAGTTATGTTTGGTTGTCACAGTTTCTATTAAAATTTACTTGTAATGCCTTTGGGGGCGGGTCACACCATCTCCTGGTGGCATGCTCTGCACAACTTCCTGCTGTGTTACATCTGGCCTGCTTCCTGCATATGCCGGCCTGGCTCTTGGAAAAGTTTGGGTTTGATACCCCAAGACCTCCTGGGGCTCCCTAGATTTCCATGCAGGCTTCCACACAACCACACGACCTGTCTTGCCCTCCAGTCTGCCAGTCGGGCCTCAGGGCTTTGCCTGCACGCTAAGGCACACCTTGGTTCTGCTTTCTCTTCCTCTACACAAACGCGAATTTTGTGACCCCTCCCCCACCCCAAGTGCCACCTGTCCTCACCCCAATGTCAGATTCATTATCTCTTGTGTGTGCATCTGGGAGACAGGTAAACAAGCAACATCCTACTGAAAGTTGTGGTTTCACACAGCATATGAGTAGATGTGCTTTCACCAGATTTTGCAGAGTTGATCTTTAGACAATGTTGCAGATTAGCAACAGTGTTTCTAAGTAAAATATGTCTAAATTCCAAACAACTGAATTGTTTTATTTGTTTTTTTTCTTTTGTTTTTCTTTTTGTTTTTTTAAACAACTGAATTCCGAAAGAATCTGATGACCCAATCTTTTCATAAACTGAGAACCATATTGATAGAGGTTCTGATATTGTGAAAAGCTAACAGACTTTGGAGACTTACAGACTTAGATTTAAATCTTGGTTTTGCCACCTAATAGCTGTGTGACTTTGGGCAAATTACTTGAACTCTCTGAAGTATGTTTATCTGTAAAACGAGGAGATAATCTTGCTTAGAGTATTGGTACAGGGTGAGTATCCCTTAACCAAAATGTTTGAAACCAGAAGTCTAGGATTTTGGATTTTTCCCTAATCCAAAAATCTGAAATCTAAATTGCTCCAATGAGCATTTTCTTTGAGTCTCACGTTGGTGCTCAAAAAATCTTGGATTTGGGAGTGTTTTGAATTTTGGATTTTCGGATTAGTGATGCTCAACCTGTACAAAGATTTAATGAAACCATGTATACACAGCCAGCTCTTAGCATAGTAGCTGCAACATAGATAACATTTATTATATTTGCCATAAGGAAGAATTAGGGCAATCTATAATCATTAAATTTTTTAAATAACTCTTTCCTTTACATAGAAGTTCAACATAAAAGTAATATATTTTTACTACGGAAAACTGGGGAAAAGGAGGAACTTAAAAGAAGAAAATATAAATCAGCCAGAATTTCACTGTTCAATGAAAACTATTAACATTTTAGTGTTTTTCCTCCCAATATTTTACTACGTACATGCATATTTACACAACTGGGATTGGGCTAGATATGCTATTTTACATCCAATATTTTTCACTTAAACCATCATAAGCTTTTTCAGCAAAAATTCTTTACAAATGCTAGTTCTAAAGAATTTAAAATTCAAAGAAATTTTAAAACTTCAGTAATTTAATTACTTTAATTAAATTATTAATTATCTTTAATACCGATCATTTTGCTTACTTCCATTTTTGTTGTTGTTGTTGTTCTCATGAAAAGTTCCATATAAAATCCTCAAATTTTATTTTTATCTATATTTGTATTTATTTAAGATAGTTTCTTAGGAGTACTGCCAAGTAAAGAATGTGCACATTTTTAATCCTCTTTCAACACTCATCTGGGTAGCCCTTCAAAAACGCTGTAACAATTTATACTAACAAGTTTTCAGATTCATGGTATTGCCTCCCTGTTCACTTCCCCAAGGAGTCCACGCCATGACTCAGTTGCCAGAGTGTTCTGCTCTGCTACTTTGAAGAGTGGACATGGTTTGAGAGCTGCCCAGCGAGCATTCCCTTTCCCTAACAGTGCCCCAGTTTCCTTGTGCTGAATTGTCTCTGCCCCGGTAGTCTTGCAAGAGTCCCTCGGGAGGGAGAGGCTGGCGGGCGGCAGGGAGGTAGAGAAGCCAGGCAGCTGCAGGAGCGCAGGCACCCACCCAGCGAGGCTGCCCGGCCACCAGGTGGAGAGCAGGCCCTGCGCTCTGCGCTCCTGAGGCAGGGCCGGCAGCCCTCCGCATAGAAGCCTCACCCTCTGCTGTGGGTTGAGCTGGTGCTGGAGCCTTTGGGAAATACCCTGGTTCTTCCTTTCATTTTCTTAATCCCAAATCACGCTCGAAGAAGGCACTTAATCCCCACTCTAGGCCCAAAAAAGGTATCCAGCGCACGTCTGTTGAAATGACCATGACGGGAGACCGAGAGCGCTTGAAAGATAAAGACAGAAGGGCTGTAATATGCACCATATAACCATCTCCTTAGGCTTTGTTCCAAAGAAAGTCTTTAGAAGAATCCACCTGGGACGAGGCTGGAGCGACCCTTTCTAACGCTAGGCTCGTCCTGCCATCTAGTGGCAGGCGAAGGGAGAGGGGCAGGGGCAAGACACCTGGCGGTGGCTGGTCAGGGCAGGATGAACCTGCACTCGGGGAGGCCATAACTAGGTAGGGCAGGTAGGGGTCACCTGGAGCAGCCTCATGTTCACCTCAGAACTTGGAGAGCCATATGAAGGAGGCAAGGGCAGGAATTACTCAAGAATAATTACAGCTGTTTCTCGAGCACTTACTGTCTGCCAAAGACTACACAAAGTGCTTTTCATACTTTCAATCTTTTAGCCCTCCCAGCAGCCAGGGGGAAACTGGAGTCCAGAAGTCAAGGAACTTGGCCAAGTTCATACAGTCAGTGGCACATACAATCAAATCTGAGATTATCTCACTTCGTAGCTTGGGTTTCTAAGGACATTTCTAAAATCACAGAGAGAAAGCTCCTTCTGTGTCCTTTCTGCCCAGCACCTCTGCCCCATTCCTGGACAACAGAGGACGGTTTTTTCACTGACACACAGCTCCATTTCCACTTTCTGTTTCTCTTTTGGGTCCCCAAGTCTCTACCCTGAGCAACTCCAAAGGGAAGCTTTTCTCTCCCTTGCCTGTAGATTGTTGGGGAGGGGGAGAAGGTGGTGGTGGAACCCCCTGTCCACTGTCAACAAATATTAAAATGTCTTAGACTAACTTTTGACTTTCTTTTCCTTTCTTGGTTATGTGAGATTGAGGTCCCTAAAATGCATGTTCTCGTTTCAGATCGGCCACTCTAAAGTTCGGTTCTAAATCCTGAAAGGACTTATGTTTTCCAGGAACAATGATCAGGGCTGGCCCATGGCTATCCCAGCCTTGTCCCAGACTAAAGGAACCAACCTGCCACCCCAGTGAACACACAACAGGGCCAAGGGACCCTGGGGCCTGTAGTCGCTCTCCATTTGGGGACCCTGATGTTTATTTAGGGAACAGCAGTCATTCTTCCTTCCTGGCCCACCCAGATGAGTAATAAGCCATCTATTTTTAGTTTAGTGTTTTGTTTTTGTTTTTCCTTTTTAGAAATTGTCCAAGCCCATTTCCCAGGGCTGAGTGCTTAAGTCGAATTGTGTTTATTGCTACAGAGCTTTTGTACTTTGAAAAGTAGAGTGGTCCTCTAGTGCACTGTGATTGCAATTTCCCCCCAAGAATCGCAAATTGTCTGCAATAACTTCAAAGCCATTTATTCAACAAACACTTATCCCTGTATGCCTTAGAAGACAAAAAAAGGACTGGCTGGTTATCTCAGGTGGTTATAGCACTGTGTTATAACACCAAGATCAAGGGTTTGGATCCCTGGCCAGCTGCCAAAAAAAAACCCAAAAGACAAAAATGGCCGATATTTGGCATCACCAAGGTTCCATTTCCTCTGAGTCAGACCCCAGGCCCACTGTTTCCTCTCACTCAGGCACCCCTGTCCATCCTTGCTCAGCCACTCCCAGCACTAAACACTGCCTGCCTCAGGGTAGTGGGGGTCCCCTCCTTTCCCAGAAGTGGACAACCTCTCACTCTTAAAGTATTAGTTGCCGATTCTTACTATCCCAACCTACAGATAATAACCTATCTAAAAGCTGAAAGATTCTGAGAGCTGAATTGTTTCTGGCCCCAAGCACTTTGGATCAGGTACTGTAGATCTGTTCCAGCCTTCATCTGAGTAGTGCTTCGCAATTCATTCATCTGCATTTCCTTATGGGATTCCCCCAGCAGCCCTCTGGGATACTCCACCACCTGGCCCTCCACACAGCATCAATTCCCCCCCACTCTGGCACCCAGCTCTCCTTCTCACCTGGCTGATATATCATCCATCCTCACTCCCTTACTTGGTTAGAGATTTGCATTTTTCCTTCCATCCTCCCAGCCTCTGCCAGGGCCAGCCCCAAGCCAGAAATGGAGCCCATCCCATACCTACTGAGCTACCTTCTGTGACCTTCCATAAAAATCCACTCTGTGAATCCTTTCTGACACAACCTAGATCAATAATTCCCCCTACTGAATTAGCAAGAACCATTTCTAACCATCTCATCCATCAGAATCTGTCTTTAGCCCCCAGAGATAAACTCTGACCTCGCAATTCCAATTGACTTAAAAAAAAAAGTGCCAGACACAAACAACTTATGTAAAACAATGATTGTCACATGCCATTTATAATGAAAAATCAAGAACAACCTACAAGTCCAACAATAGAAGAATGGTAAAGTATGTGGTACACCTACTCTAAGAATATTATGTGGTTACTAAGATCAATGTTTTTGTAAAAGTTTAACAAGACAGAAAAATGCTCATAATGTTAAGTGGAAAGGCCAGATACCAAATGGTACATTTAGTGTTATTTTACTTTTATTAAACACAAAATACACACACATATATTTACATATAATAGAAAAAGAACAGAAGAAAACCTGCCAAATCTTAACAGCAGCTATCTCTGAGAAATTGAACTATATGTGATTTTTATTTTCTTTTTTATAATTTTGAGTTTTCTACAATAAGCATTTGTTATTTTTGAAATCAGAAAAAAAAAATTAAACTTTAAGTGAGTTTGGAAATAGTAGACTACGTGAGAAGCAAGGAAGATGACTTCTAAAATTCCTGTCTCCTTGAGGCACTCTTTCATCAGTAACTTTGATAACTAACATGCCTCAGTAAAATAAGAGATTCTTTTACTGCACACTTTTGAAGGAAAAAGATTTGTCCTGTAGTGTCTCACTTTCTGAGAGAATCAGACTCCTTTGGGGGTTAGACAGTTTCTGCCAGACCAGAGTTTCTGATGGGAGTTTGTTCTGGAGCATGCATTCACCCAAAGAGTGAACAGCTTCCTCCTGACCAGAGAATTGGGGCGCGTGGGGTGGGGGGGGTGGGGGGAACACATCAGATTGCAAAGGCTGGAGTGCCGCCTTGTGGCCAGATGCATCCTTCCCCAGAAATAGCTTAGTGCCGAAGCATTTTCCCACTGGAGACCCATGCACAGTGCCTTCAAGTCAGACTAGTTACTAAGAACAGCATTAACACCATTCTGTAGAACTTCCAGCTTCTAATGCCCTAGAACTCTTGGTGCTAGAGAGGCTTCAGCTGCATTATAAAATAACTTGTGTACCAGAAATAGTCAGGGACTAGGTATGTGACTGAGAAACGCTTGGAAGGTCCTAAGCCAACAAAACAGTATCTACCCCATCCTCTGAAAATGAATACACACACACACACACACTTCACACACCCACATTCCTTCCCCTTTCTCCTTCTTCCTTAAAGAGTTCAAACCTCACAAGACGAAACAAATGTAAGACCTAAATGCAAATGCTCAGGGCGAGGGGTCACTGAGAAGTAAACCTGCACCCAGATGGAAAGGACCTTGCGGATCCTCTTATGAGCACGTCTCTGAGTGAGTGGCTGCTTTCTTGGGTTTGGGGGTAACTTATTTTCTCCACAAAATTTTGCGTGGTTCCAGTGAGATACCCAGATGTGGTTTTGTGGCCGGATTAACACCTACAGTAGTTATCCAGAAAAAGGATCTCCTAGCCTCCTCACAACTCCAGTATCTGAGGGTGAATTAGGAATCTAGATATTCACCAAGACTCACTAGGCCAAGAGCTACTGATGCAAACAAGAACCAATATTTTCTCCCTAATTCTAGGAAACATTCCAGAACAGGGGTCAACAAACTTTTTCTTAAAGTACTACACATAAATAGTTCAGATTTTGTGGGTCATATGGTCTCTCACAACTACTCGACTCTCATCATATCATGAAAACAGCCTGTTCTCTTTTTTCCTTCCTCTTATCAACACTTGCTTGGGAAAATGGCTGGTAATGCTCAATTTCACCAATTCTCACTTTTCTCTAAAAGGTCTGTCCTAGCCACACTCTAGCCCAGGCCATTCCCCATGATTTACAGCACAATCAGTTATTGAGGGCTTACTAAGTGCCAGACCCAATGCCAGGCACTTGCCATACATATCTCATTTCATCCTCACGACGATCCTACGAGAGAGTTTTAATACTGAACATATGAGGAAACTGAGGCTGAGACAGGTTAAGTAAGTTGCCAAGATTATACATATAGATAAGAGCAGAGCCAGGTTTGCCTACTTCCCCATGCTGCCTGGTTCATTCATGTTTGCTGTGGAATTTGGCCAGGCCAGACCAGCCCTGTCATTCCTCTCCACCTGTACATAGTCTTGCCCTACCTCAAGACACCTCAAGCTCATTCTTCCATAAAGCCTCTCCCATCACTCCCCCACTCTGGTCACTTATGGCACAGACGATCTGGAAGACACAAGTAAGACCTATAACGTTATGTTTTTTAATAATCACAGTGACTCCATGTGCATCAACATTTTCACCCCTGTTCTGCCTAAACTCCTTAAAGATACCAGCACTGGGTACCTAATAGGTACTTGATACAGACCTACTATGTGCCAAACACTATAGTAGGCCCTTTGAATATATTCCCTCTAATTTTCACAAGAACACTCCGAGGCAGATACTGTCATCCCCACTTTACAAATGAAGAAGCCGAGACTCAGAGAGGCTGGGTGCCTTGGTCCACAGCGGCTAGCTCTGGCAGACTGAAGCGATTGGCACTGAGAGCTCATGGGAGGAGAAGGGATAGTGTATGTGAAAAAGTGGGACCTCAAGCTTCAGATTCTAAGTTCTTTCCACGCAAAAGTAATTTTACTTTAACAAACTGGTTAATCATAAGCCTAAAGAATAAAGCTGTATGAGAGGGATTCAGCTGCATCAACAATGAAGATGGATTTGTAGAACTGAAGTTCTCTTCAACTTCTTCTGACAGTCTAAGCTCAACCCGGCCTAAAT